>NC_045555.1:4566301-4773801 GCF_009769535.1 Thamnophis elegans | reverse complement strand
CAAACTCAGGGACTACTAAATTCATGATTTTAAATCCCGCGGGCCACTGATATGATTTGCTTAATGACCGGCTGGGTGGGGCGTGGCTAGGTGGTCGTGTGACTGAGTGGGCATGGCCAACTTGATGTCACTCACGTCGAGGGGTGCCTTGCCTCCCAGCCCCTCCTCGCCTGCCCCCCGGGCTCCTTAGGGCTCCAATAGGAAGCAGTTGCTGGAGCTAAGCAGCCACCAGGAGAAAGAGTTGGCAAAACAGCTCAGTTCAAATTGAGTCTGATGGAGAAGGAGGCTCAGCAGAAGCACCTCACTGAGGACTAGGAACATAGGCTTTCCAAGCAGAGGGAAGACCTGCGGGAGTGCAAGGAGGCTCAGCATGCTGAGACCTGCAGGAGCTCCTGGAGGCTCAGCGGGCTGAGATGCTCAGCCAGTTCCAGGCCGTGATGCAGTCCCACTGGAACGAGGCCCTCTGGCTCTTTGCCACCAGCTGTGCTTCCCTCCAGCCTTCGCCCAAAGCCCCCCCCCTAGGAGGCTGAAGCAGACCCCAAGTTGGAATTTCTGCCCCCCTCCAACCCCCACAAAAAGACCCCAAAGGGGGAGACTCTCTGCAGCAACACAAGCGTTCATTGCACGTATCCATCCCAGGGGCCGTAGTTTGAGGACCCCTGATTTAGTGCAATATAAAAAATGCAAATAATTTTTCTTCGGACCACCCAAATTTTCTCGCCGACCCCCAGTTGGTGACGGCTGGAGTAGATGACTTTTCTTCTACTTTCTCACTCTGCCTTGTGATTTTTCTCATTATCTGCTATTGCCCTCCTCTGGCAGAAGGTGGGCAGAGCAAATCCTAACTTTCCATGAGTGATTCTGGCTACGTTTGGGGTGGTGGTGGTGTGTTCCAAACGCTCCCCCCCTTCTTTCCTTCTAATCCTTCCTGGCAGGGGGGATTCTGGGAGTCGAAGTCCACCCGTCTTAAAGCTGTCAAGTTTAGGAAACTTTAAGCTGGGATGTTAGAGGGAGATTTCCAGGTTTAGACAAAGGGGAAGAGGAACGTATCTGAGATATCTACAGATTAACGGAGTTGGAAGGGACCCAGTAGGTCATCTAGTCCAACCCCCAACCCACCCCAAGCAGGAGATCCACCCCACCCAAGCAGGAGATCCTACACCATTTCTGACAGATGGCAGTCCAGTCTGTTCTTGAAAGCTTCCAGTGATGAAGTTCCCACAAATTTTGAAGGCAAGCTATGTTTAAGAACAGATTGGACAACTGTTTGTCCAGAATGCTATAGGACAGGGTCTCCTTCCTGAGCAACGGGTTGGGCTAGATGACCTCTAAGGTCCCTTCAGGTTCTATTGCTTTGTATTCTGTATATGTAGATGGCTTTTTTTTTCTGAAAAAAAGTTTGTTTATTTATTTTTCATACATACATTTGCCAATATACATTCTCATAGCTATTATTAATTTTCTGTATTATCTTTTAAAATTTATAACCATTCCATCCTTCCTCTAGAGATTTAAATATCTAATCGGGATTGCTTTACCTGCCATCCCATATGTCCGTCTTTTTTTTTACCACAACCCTACTTTTCCTCCCCTCTCCTTTTCTCCTTCCCTCTCTTCTTCTCTGCTTTCTTCTTCCCCTTCCTCTCCCACACTCCTCCCCTCTTCTTCCCCTTCCTGCTCTCTGTCCCAGCCTTACTTTCCCTCTGTGTCTTCCTCTCCTTTTCCCTTTCTTCTTTCCCTCTCCTTTCCTCCCTTCTCCTATCCTCTTCCTGCCTTTCCTTCCTCTCTCCCTTCCCTCTTTCCGTTGTTGTGATTACATATTTTCCTCTTCAATCTGATGTATTTTTGAGGTGGCGCTTGAGAAAGCTGGTTCTTAATTCCCTCTTCCTCGTTTCATTTTCCATTCTATTAGTTGCACATACATCAACCTTTAAACATATATTTGTATATTAATACTTTTCTATTTTCCGCCTCCTTCATTTAATAGTGTGTAGTCTGAGTTTCTATTTCCTTATTTTTTCCCCCTGTATTCTTATTCTTTTTCTAACCAATCGTAAAATCTTCCCCACATCTTGAAGCACATCGATTCCTCTTTATCTTTTATTCTCAACATTAGCCTATTCATTTCTCCACAAGGTAAACTTTTCTTTATTACCTCTCTTTCTGCAGGAATTTTGTTCTGCTTTCCAATTTTGTGCGAATACAATTCTCGCCACCGTTATTACATGTATGACCAGATACAGTGGTGAAATTCAATTTTGTTTTACTATGGGCGTGGCTTGGTGAGCGTGGCTTGGTGGGCGTGGCAGGGGAAGGATGCTGCAAAATCTCTATTCCCACCCCACTCTGTGGCCAGCCAGAGGTGGCGTTTGCCGGTTCTCCAAACTACTCAAAATTTCCACTACCCCTTCTCCGAACTACTCAAAATTTCCACTACCCGTTCTCCAAACTACTCAAAATTTCCACTACCCGCTCTCCGAACTACTCAAAATTTCCACTACCCGCTCTCCAAACTACTCAAAATTTCCACTACCCGTTCTCCAAACTACTCAAAATTTCCACTACCCGTTCTCCGAACTACTCAAAATTTCCACTACCCGTTCTCCGAACTACTCAAAATTTCCACTACCCATTCTCCGAACTACTCAAAATTTCCACTACCCGCTCTCCGAACTACTCAAAATTTCCACTACCCGTTCTCCGAACTACTCAAAATTTCCACTACCCGTTCTCCGAACTACTCAAAATTTCTGCTACCAGTTCTCCAGAACCTGCTGGATTTCACCCCTGATCAGATATGTATCTCCTTTGCTATATTTCTCTGGTAAGATACTCAATAAGAATGTCTCTGGCCTTAACCCTATATGTCAGTGTAACATTTACTCTAACCATGTTCTTATTTTAGCCCAATAATTCCTTGCTTCTATACATGTCCACATTTTTTTAGGACTCTGAAACACCTCCAAGCAAAACCATGTCGTTAAAAATGGACAAAAAAAAGAAAAAAAGAAAGAAACGGCAATTGAATCTCACAAAGCAAAATTCAGTTTTCTAGAGTTGCGGGACTTTTAATTAAGGAAGATATTAAAGGCAGCATCTTTCCACCTTCTCATCTTGTTTCTAGGGCCTCTTGGCGCCCATTGGTGCTGCTGTCCTTTCCCATAGCCCAGTGAAAGGTAACCTTTTTAGTCCCAAGTGCCCAAAGTAACCCCAAAATGCAATGCTAGCACCCCACACGCCCCTTGCCCATTTTTGGCTTCCAAGTTGGTGCAAGAGGCTTTCCGGGCCCAAAACGGGATGTGGGGAGGGGGTGCGAATGCATGGTGTAGGAAGTTAAAACCTACCCCTCTCATAGAAAAATGAAACATCCTGGGAAATATTGAAAAGGCAGAATATTATATTTCCCTGGATCAGAAACGGAGGCAGGGCACAGACTCACTCTTCATAGCCCCCACCTCTGTCAATGGGCCATTAAAAGGCCTGGTCCAGTCTACTTTACATAACAAAGATCTCCCCCCTTCAGCTCCAGGGTGATGGGATTAAGGCAGGATAGGATTAGCCCTTTACCCATCTCACCACAGGGCACCTGGGAAGGAGCAATGCTCAACCCAATGTGGACTCAAAGCACAACCTAGAGAGTTGCCCCTGCATCATCGGTCCCCTGGGAGTCTGACAACCAATCAGAATACAAGATCAAGATCAAAGGCCAGAGAGGGCATAAAACCAGGGACTTTCAGCATCTCTCTTTTCTTCTTCACCCAACATCTGGAAGCATGTGACCCCCCTTTTCTGTTCAGGAGCTCAAGCCATGCGATCCTGTCCACCCTTAAACCATCTTCCCAAGCAGCCTCCATGTCTCCAGTGGCTTTCCCCCCACTTGGAACTGAACCCAGGAGGACGTTGCTTCTAACAATGGGAAGCCCCCCAAAATGCCACGTGAGCACCCCCCGCACATTCACCCCCCTCCCCCCTGCGCATGCGCAACAGAGAGCCGAAGACCAGCTGGCCGGCGGGAGGCACGCACACATCCGCAGTGGAGCTGGGCTGGGGCGATGGCTAATGTGCCCGCAGAGAGTTTAGCCAACATGGCTACAGTCCTTCCTTCACTTTCCCAAGCTTTTCACCAGCAGGGAAAAACCATATTACCCTTCCTGGCAGCAAATTCCCGTCCGTCTTTCTCGAAAGCTTAGGTGCTCGGGGGAAAAACACAAATGGCTCCCGCTGCACTCAGCAGCATGCCGTGGGTGGATTCATTAGCTTAATCACAGAGGCAATTCAGTCCCAAGATGCATTGATTTGCAAGGAAAGAGATTCCTGGGCTTTTGATTTTTTGGCTTGTCCTATCCTTTTTCTGGTGGCTGCACAGCTTTTATTAGGAATAATGTCTGCAAAATACAAAAAAGACATCCAGTATTTAATACCACATATAATTACGGCGGCAAGGATTGCCTTTGCCCAGAAATGGAAAAACAAATTAATTCCAAGCGAAGATGAATTAATAAGAAAGGTTATGGATTGTGCTGAAATGGACAAACTAACTAAAGAAATCCAGGGAAAAGAAGAATCAGAATTCTACCAGATATGGGGTAAATGGTATAGGTGGATGGAGGAAAGAAACAAGAATCAATGAAGGAATATAACAAAACTCAAAAATAATAGTTATGAGTAAAATAAGAGGGTTAAGAATGGTGAAATCCAAATGAAATACAATAGAAGGGGAGGGGTATCGATTGATAATTGCTATTAGAAAGAATAGGAAGCTCCTGTTCGTATTGTATTGTGTAAATGTGGTGTACGTCTAAGTTTTGTGTGTGTGTGTGTGTTTTATATGTTTGTTAATAAAAAAAATTATAATAATAATAAAAAAGAAAATGTATTAAGACAGAGATAGGAATAAAATGATAATTGTTAGCCCTAGCAGGATGAAAATAACTATACTCAATGTTATTATTGTATATATATTAGAAGATATGTTGGAAGACATGCTAAAAAGGAAATGAAGAGATTCATAAGGTTTAACTGTACAATGTATTATAATTTATGGAAGAATGTCGTACGGAAATATCTGTGCCCAGATGGACACGCTGCTTAAGGAAAGATGGAATGCATGTATTTTAAAATTGAAAAAAAAAACTTTCAGTAAAAAAAAAACAAGGTGAAGAAAATTGAAGATGGCCAGTTTCTCTTCTTTGATTAGGAAAAGACAATTATCTCCTCTCTGCCTCTGATGCAGAGCCCTCATCCGAGCCTTCGCCAGACTCCAGGACTGGCCCATCTTCCTCCCCAACCTTCTCGCTGTCCGAATCTGCTGCCAGCTCTGCCGGAGGGCCACAACACAAGAAAGACACAGGCAAAGCAGTGGTGGGATTCAAATAATTTAACAACCGGTTCTCTGACCTAATGGCCAGCTGGGCAGGTGTGGCTCGGTGGTCATGTGACTGGGTGGGCGTGGCCAACTCAATGTCACTCACCTTGATGGGCGCTTCGCCTTAGCTATTACAATGTAATAAGGTTTAACAGGAGAGGCAGTTTCTGTAAGCAGCGCAGTGGTGGGATTCAGCCAGTTCGCACCTATTCGGGAGAACCGGTTGGTAACTTTCTAAGCAGTTCGGAGAACCGGTTGTTGGAAGAAATCTTTTGTTTTTTCCCACTTTACAGGGCTAATCCTGTAAGGAAGGCAGGAAGGAAACATTCTGGTGTTGTTTCTAGCCTCATCTTTATTGCCCTGCTTACAGACACTGCCTCTCCAGTTAACCCTTATTACATTGATGAAAGAAATGTCCTCCTGGGTTCGGCTCCAAGTGGGGAAAAAGACACTGGAGACATGGAGGCAGCTTGGAAAGATGGTTTATTGGTGGACAGGGCCACATGGCTTGAGTCCTGAACAGAAAAAGGTGATCACATGCTTCAATGTTGGTGGAGAAGAAGAGAAGGGCTGAGGGAGGGGCTTGCTAGGCTTTTTATAACCTGTTCAGTCCCACCTCTCTGTTTCCTGTTCCTGTGTAAGAAATGTATTCTGATTGGTTGTCAGACTCCCATAGGGCCATGCAGGGGCAACTCTCTGGGCTGTGTTTTGAATTCAGGTTTAATTGAGTTCTCAGATGCCATGTGGTCAGTTGAGTATTCTTCAACATCTTGGATGAGGGTATAAATAAATCAAATTTGCAGATAACACCCAGCTGCAGGAATAGCCAACACTCCAGAAGACAGGCTTAAGATACAGAAGAATCTTGACAGGCTTGAACATTGGGGGCTATCTAACAAAATGAAATTCAATGGTGAAAAAAGTCAGATTCTACATTTAGGCAAGAAAAACAAAATGCACAGGTAGAGTATAGGTGGTACCTCGCTCGATAGTAGTAACTGTGATCTTGGAATCCTAGTGGACAATCACTTAAATACGAGCCAGTAGCGTGCAACAGCTGCCAAAAAAAAAAAGCCAACACAGTTCTAGGCTGCATAAACAGAGGGATAGAATCAAGATCATGTATTATGAAATGTTAATACCACTTTATTGGTAAGGCCACACTTGGATTACTGCGTCCAGTTTTGGTTGCCACGATGTAGAAAAGATGTGGAGACTCTAGAAAGAGTGCAGAGAAGAGCAACAAAGAGGATTAGGGGACTGGAGGCTAAAACATATGAAGTACGGTTGCAGGAACTGGGTATGTCCAGTTTAATGAAAAGAAGGACCAGGGGAGACAAGATAGCAGTCTTCCAATATCTCAGGGGCTGCCCCAAAGAAGAGGGAGTCAAACTATTCTCCAAAGCACCTGAGGGCAGAACAAGAAACTAATGAAGGAGAGAAGCAACTTAGAACTAAGGAGGAATTTCCTGCCAGAACAATTAATAATTGCAACCTCCCGAAGTTGTAAATGCTCCAACAATGGAAGTTTTCAAGAAGATGTTGGATAACCCTTTGTCTGAAGTGGTGTAGGGTTTCCTGCCTAGGTAGGGGGTTGGACTAGAAGACCTCCAAGGTCCCTTCCAACTATGTCATTCTATTCTCTATTGTATAATCCTCCGTTTGCTGCTTCTCCTTAATTCCCAGTGTTAGTCTATTCATTTCTGCACGTTCTAGTGTTTCCCTCATCACTTTCTCTTCGGTAGGGATCTCTTCGCTTTCCCAATATTGTGCAAATACAATTCTAGCTCTCGTTTTTCTGCAGCCACTTCTGATTGTTCAAGTCACCCCAAAACTCCAGCCTTCTTTGGAGAGGCTTCTTTCTCCAGCCCACCATGAACAAATGGCCATAAGTACCACTTTTTTTTTTAAAGAGGCTGGTCACAATTGCTTGATACATGTGGCTCTTTTTTCTCTGCCTTCCTTCTTGATTTTTAAAGGGGCCCTTTGAACCCGGGACTTATATTGAGGCTTGCCCCGTGCAGAGACCTTAGTGGAAGGCTGTTTCCCAAACATGTGCTAATAGGGTCTTAATTAGCAGAGTGCTTTGTCTGAAAAAAAAAAAATCTTTGCATCCCTGCCAAGGTAATTAATATTAAAAGACCACTTCCTGGAATTGTGCTAAGGAGGGGAGGGGGATTGATTTCCCTCCCCCCACCCTTCGCCTTAAGATTTTTTGCAACCCCTTTTGACAATCGCTTAATGCCACAGGTCTCTCTGAGCCAAGGGCTTACTTCACATCATTCATTTGCTCCCCAGTCAGCTTGCTTAGGTGGTGGTTTTCATTCCTGCATTAAATCTATCCTCAAGTCCCAGGATGGTGAAACCTCTGCGGGCATGCCAGCTGTCGCCCCAACCCAACTCCACCATGCATGCAAAGGGGGAGGGGAAATGCATTGCATTTTGGGGCCTCGCACAGTGTCCCGCGCCCCGTTTTGGCTTCCAGGTTGGTGCAAGAGGGAACAAAGACCAGAAACATATAAAGAACGGTTGCTGGAATTGGGTATGAATGGTTTAATGAAAAGAAGGACTAGGGGAGACATGACTGCAGTCTTCCAAAATCTCAGGGGTTGCCACAAGAAAGAGGGAGTCAAGCTATTCCCCAAAGCACCTGAGGGCAGGACAAGAAGCAATGGGTGGAAACTAATCAAGGAGAGAAGCAACTTAGAACTGAGGAGAAACTTCCTGACAGTGAGAACAATTAACCAGTGGAACAGACGTTGCCTCCAGAAGTTGTGGATGCTCCAACATTGGAAGTTTTAAAGAAGATCTTGGATATCCATTTGTCTGAAGTGGTGTGGGGTTTCCTTCCTAGGAAGGGGGTTGGACTAGAAGACCTCCAAGGCCCCTTCCAACTCTGTTATTCTATTCTATTCTCTATTCTATTCTGTCTCTGAGCAATGGGTGGAAACTATTCAAGGAGAGAAACAACTTAGAACTGAGGAGAAACTTCCTGAAAGTGATAACAATTAATCAGTGGAACAGAAGTTGCCTCCAGAAGTTGTGAATGCCCCAACACTGGAAGTCTTTAAGAAGATGTTGGATAGCCATTTGTCTGAAGTGGTGTAGGGTTTCCTGCGTAGGCAGGGGGTTGGACTAGAAGACCTCCAAGGCCCCTTCCAACTGTATTCTATTCTATTCTAAAGATGGCAGGAGAAGTCGTAAAATGGGACAAAACTCACGTAACAAATTTCTCGCTTAGCAACATAAATCCTGGGCTCAATTGTGGCCACATGTCTAGGTTCTTTGCTAAGCTACACACACACCAGGTTAAAACATGCCCCACTTCAGATATTGTGGAAACTAAAGAATTATCCTGGCCTTGTGAAGCATTTGGGGGTGAATCTTATGATCCAACAGGATTTTTATCCACCAAGGTTTCATAGTTATAGGGTGGTGCGATGGCCTAGTGTTGGACCTCTCACCTCCCCAATCAGAAAGCTGTGAGTTCGATGCTGAGTAGAGGCAGATTATTTCTCTCTCTGGGCACAATGAGAATATACTGTATCTGCTGAACAAAACTCCTCATTGGCGAACACGAAGGGCATCCGGGCAGTAAAACACCCTGCTAGCTCCGTTCCGTTGCCCACATCCCACCCCGCAAGGGATTATGGGGTTGTTTAAACGATGATGATGAAGGTTTCCTCATTATCCGTCTTTGCAGGGGAAGCAAACTTTCTCGGTTTTTGAATCCCGCTTCTCCGCGGAGCCTAGGAGAAAGCACTTGCTTCTTTTTTAGATGGATTACCGTCGGGATGAAATACAGCCTTGCAAACGCAACCTTGCGAAAGATTGATTTCTCCAGAAGCATTCTAATATTAGCTGGATCCAGTGCAAACTGGTGGGGCGGCTGCGGGTTTTCTCTCCATCACCCCCCTCCCATTAAAAAAATGAAAGCAATTTCCCAAATGAAGCCATCTCTGGGAACGAGACGGGCTGAGAATTCTTAATTTAATAAAGAGGGTGGAAGGGGGCGAGGAAATCCATCAGGGCAATTAATTTAATTGAAAAGCACTGCAGAGGAGAGGGAGCCAAAAAAAGAAAAAAAGAAAAAAAGAAAGAGAGAGAAGTTAAAAAAAAAATGCATTTTCTCCTGACAAGAGCTAAGTGAAAGGAAATGTACAGTATCTGGGCATTTTGGCTCCTACTTCCTGCTGCCCTCAATGCTTTTAGTCATTTGGCCGTACGCCCAGGCAGCCGGCAATCTCCACATCCTTTTTTTCCCCCAACACAGATTTCTCCTTTTCCAGACATTTAGTGGGGTGGGGTCCCTGCTCCAAAAGTAGAGACAGAGAGAAGCTGGGGCAGGGTCTTCAATTTGGAGGGGCTTCGGTGAAGAACACCGATCCACGGGGCTCACCGCCTTTTTATTTTGGCCGTGCAAAATTCACCCATTTTTCTGCGATATATATATTCCTCGATACATTTGTTCTCTGACTGAGGCTTCCCGAGAGCGTGAAGCAAGAGCATGAGTCGGTTCGAATCCCTCGCGCCCCGTAACGGAGGGAGCCCCCGTGACCTGTCCCAGCTTCTGCCAACCTAGCAGTTCGAAAGCACGTTAAAAAAATGCAAGTAGAAAAATAGGGACCACCTTTGGTGGGAAGGGAAACAGTGATCCGTGCGCCTTCGGGAGTTGAGTCATGCCGGCCACATGACCACGGAGACGTCTTCGGACAGCGCTGGCTCTTCGGCTTTGAAACGGAGAGGAGCACCGCCCCCTAGAGTCAGGAATGACCAACACATACGTGCGAGGGGAATCTTTACCTTTTTCTTTTGTAAGAAAATAATCTAATAAACTCTTCATAGGAGCAGAAAGCGCTCTACAAATGCAATGCCACACTCAAACGTGCAGTGTGGTATAAGTCTTCATGCTGTGTCAGCTGTCAGCCAGCAGATGGCACTATAGTCTATTTTTAGCCAGACCTTAAACTTTCCCCAGCTTGTCCCAACTCATTCTCACCCCCTCCGACCTCTTCTTTTCCCACCCACACCGCACATCTGTTTTCCTTCCCTTGTGGTGAAAACGCCTGGGGTTAGAAGAAAGCTCTTCTAAGGAGGTTGCCTTCAAAAGAGAACCCCCCAAGGAGCCTCTGCTTCACCTGCGGAACTCATTGCCACAAGGTGTGCGGGATGGCCGGCTAACTTGGGAAGCTTGCAAAGACTCCAAGGTATCTCCAAATACCGATCTGGTGACTGTTTCATTCGCAGGAAGCTCTGAGCGACAGGGAATTTCTTCTAATGCTCAGCCAAGCTCTGGGCCCTGACACTGCCACAAACACACACGGGTCACAAATCTTGTCTGTGGGCCTCCCATGATATTCGGCATCCACACAACCTCTCTTCTCTGTTTTCAGGGGACCAGGCAATTGCCAGTACCTGCATCCCTTCAGGGCCTCTGCTGTGACATTCCACAGTCTGTCTGTCTGTCTGTCTGTCTTTCTTTTCTTCCTTCCTTCCTTCTTCCCTTCCTCTTTCTTTCTTTCTTTCTTCCTTCTTTCTTTCCTTCCTTTCTTCTTTCTTTCTTTCCTTCCTTCTTTCCTCCCTCCCTTCCTCCCTTCCTCCTTCCTTCTTTCCTTTCCTTCCTTTCCTCCCTTCTTCCTTGCCTCTCCTTCCTTCCTTCCTTCCTTTGTTCCTTCTTTCTTTCCTTCCTTCTTTTGCTGCTTCTTTGCTTCCTTCTTTTGCTGCTTCTTTCCTTCCTTCCTTCTCTCCTTCCTTCCTTCCTTCTTTCCTTCCTTCCTTCTTTCCTTCCTTTCTTCTTTCTTTCCTTCCTTCCTTATTTCCTTCCTTCCTTCTTTTTTTCCTTCTTTGCTCCTTCTTTTCTTCCTTCGCTCCTTCCTTCTTCCTTCCTTCCTTTCTTCCTTCTTTCTTTCTTTCCTTCTTTCTTTCCTTCTTAATGTCATGTCAGTCTTCCAAGCATATTAACTCTGCATTTTATCTTTCTAATCACCTTGCTACCCAAAAGGTAAAGTGAAGAAGGGAAAAGGATTTTGACCCATTTTGGAAGGGAGATTCCCAAAAGGCGTCTTTGCCCAACCTCCCAAAATTTTGATCTGCCCGATTAGATGCTGATCACCAGGCTCAAGGAATGAGGAAAAAGATCTGGGAGGCTAGAGGAAAAATAAAGCAATTTCTAGACAGATTGCAAATTCCTTACAAGTAATTCCCCGCCACCACCACCACCACCAATACAAAAAAACTGCTCGTGAATACATGGGGCATATTCACAATGTGTGTTGGGTTTTAATTTCCCTATTTTCCAGCAAGGAATTATTGAGGTAGGTAGGACAATCATGTCTCTCTATTATATTCAAAATGGAAATGAGAACTTGAATGGTAGACGACAGCCTTTTAAAACCGCCATCTGTGAATCTAATCTAGTGTGCTTCTGTCTGTGTGAATATTATAATAGAAGTGTGCATATAGTAAGTAAGTGCATATAAATAAGACCACACCTAGAGTACCGCATCCAGTTTTGGTCGCCACACTATAAAAAAGATGCGGAGACTCTAGAAAGAGTGCAGAGAAAAGCAACAAAGAGGATTAGGGGACTGGAGACTAAAACATATGAAGAACGGTTGCAGGAATTGGTGTTTTTTTTAGTTTAATGAAAAAAAGGACTAAGGGAGACATGATAGCAGTCTTCCAATATCTCAGGGGTTGCCACAAAGAAGAGGGAGTCAAGCTGTTCTCCAAGGCACCTGAGGGCAGGACAAGAAGCAATGGGTGGAAACGAATCAAGGAGAGAAGCAACTTAGAACTAAGGAGAAATTTCCCAACAGTGAGAACAATTAACCAGTGGAACAGAAGTTCTGGGAGCGTCATCATTGGAAGCGTTCAAGGAGAGAGTGGGCTGCCGCCTGTCAGAAATGGTGTAGGGTCTCCTGCTTGGGCGGAGAGGGGGGTTGGACTAGATGACCTACGAGGTCCCTTCCAAATCCGTTATTCTGTTATTCTTCTGTTAGCCAGAAGTTGTGGGAGCTTCATCCCTGGAAGCTTTCAAGGAGAGACTGGACTGCCGTCTGTCAGAAACGGTGTAGGATCTCCTGCTTGGGTGGGGGGGGGGGAGGGTTGGGCTAGTTGATCTACGAGGTCCCTTCCAACTCTTTCAATCTGCATCTGCATCTATATATCCTTTACGCAGATGTGGCCTCCTATTGCCCCATTCACCAACTCAAAGTATTTACTGGACAAAAACAATCGATTCCCACAAGCCTGGCATTCAAAAATGTAGAAATAGGCACTTTTCCCGCTGATAAAGCCTCCGTGGTAAATATTTGCTCCGAAGAAGTCATTTGATGGACTTTAATCCCTGCTCCTATCACTTCCGCCACAATCTAAGGAGGGAGGGAAGCCCAAACCACATGATTGAATCTGTGGCAGGAGCAGGGGGAAAAAACCTTGACTCCCAGCAGGGATCTCAGCTAGCGTGATTGCTTGAGCAAAGATCGGAAGAGGGGGGATGTAATTTCTTTCCGACTCCCTAGAAAGAGGAGGGCGAAGGCAGAGGATGAGATCAAAGGGAGATCCGGCTACAGAAGGTTAGATTTTGACTGAAGGTGAGGAGAAGTGAATGAATCAACAGGACAATCTTATCCAACGATTAGAGGCTCCGAAACAAAAACTAACTCTTCGTAGTGTCTGCAAGCAGAAGACAATCAATTTAACCCAAGCTAAAATTCACATTTCCCACCCCCCTTCTCCCCTCCTATGATGACTGCGTGGTTTGCAATGATTCTCGGAAAGTCCTGTAGTGGCCCACTAGTGGACCAGCGGAGCTGGTAGCAGAGTCGGGCAGTGAGGAGGTTGGGGAGAGACACGGGCCCGTCCTGGAGGCTGGGGAAGACTCCAACTAAGGCTCTGCGTCGGAGGCCGAGACAGGGCCGAGACCATCTGGCGGTTCTCAGCTGCCTTCGAAGCTAGGCAGCAGTGAGGCAGAAGAACAGCTGGAGCCTGTTCCCAGTGTGCGCATGCGCAGAGCTGCCAGAAGAAAAGAACGGCTAATAATTCAGGGTCAAACCTGGAAACAAGGAGGCATTTTCTGACGAAGAGAGCAATCAACCCATGGGACAGAAGTTTCCTTCGGAAGTTGTGGGGGGCTTCATCACTTAGCAATAGCAATAGCAATAGCAGTTAGACTTATATACCGCTTCATAGTGCTTTCAGCCCTCTCTAAGCGGTTTACAGAGTCAGCATATCGCCCCCCACAGTCGGGGTCCTCATTTCACCCACCTCGGAAGGATGGAAGGCTGAGTCAACCTTGAGCCGGTGAGATTTGAACCGCCGAACTGCAGATAGCAGTCAGCTGAAGTGGCCTGCAGTACTGCACTCTAACCACTGCGCCACTTGAGACTTTCAAGAAGAGACTGGGCTGCCTTTGGTCAGAAATGGTGTAGGGTCTACTGCTTGGGTGGGCGGTGGGGGTGGACTAGATGACCTACAAGGTCCCTTCCAACTCTGTTAGTCTGCCATCTGTCAACTACAAGTCCTCCCTGATGAAAGAAATGTCCTTCTGGGTTCGGCTCCAAGTGGGGGAAAAAGACACTAGAGACATGGAGGCTGCTTGGAAAGATGGTTTTAATGGTGGACAGGACCACACGGCTTGAGTCCTGAACAGAAAAGGGGGATCACATGCTTCAATGTTGGTGGAGAAGAGAAGAGAAGGAAGGAAGGGAAGCTGAGTCCCTGGTTTTATGCCCTCTCTGGCCTTTGATCTTGAGCTTGTATTCTGATTGGTTGTCAGACTCCCATGGGCCCATGCAGGGGCAACTCTCTAGGCTGCATTTTGAATCCAGGTTTGGTTGAGTTCTCAGATGCCATGTGGCGAGTTGGGTAAAGCGCCAATATAATCATGCCTTAATCCCATCACTCTGGAGCTGAAGGGGAGAACTCTTTATTATGTAAAGTGGACTAGCTTGGCCTTCTTAATGGCCCATTGACAAAGTGGGGATGGGCAGGAAGCTGCAGGCAGCTATTCTGTCTTTTAAAACATGTTTCTTCCCTTTTCACATCCAGAGAAATATTCTGCCTTTTCAATATTTCCTAGCATATTTCATTTTTCTTTCTGGGAGAGGGCTGGGTGATAACTTCTTACACCCCCATCCTTAACCATATTGGCTGGTACTACATTTGAAGGGCCATCCAGCCTCCATTCCAGTATAGCCACCGTTACTAGAAATGTTGCTTGTGCTAAATTCCGTTTTAAAACTTAAGCACGGGCAGAATTTGGTTCAATAATATCCTGCCTTTCAGTGAAATCAGCCGTCCCGTGAGTTGAATGCACGGCCCTCCATCAGGGAAGCAGATTTTTTTTTTGGAAATGCTGAAACTTTTCTGGGCTCGGGCTTGATGACCTCTAAAACCCCTTTCCACGTTTAAGAGTTTGGCTCGGCTCCCGCCTTGCATGAATCACCATGAAACCATCATGCTCTTGCCTGATTTAGCTTAATGCAGTCCGCTGAGCCTATAAATCATAGTTTACAGTTGGTCGCAATGCGCATTACTCATCGGGCTGTGCTTCTCCAAGCCATAAACTTAGAAAGAGATGGTCTTTTCTATCGTTTCTCTTCTCGGCTTGACTTTGGTGATTAATAATCTTTTCAACTTGCATCTTGTATGTCTTCGAAGGAAAAAAAACACCCCAGAAACTCCAGTGGCCTCTTGGATGAAAAGTGAAACATCCTCAAAAAAATAATAACAACCAGAAAGTTGCCTTTTGGGGGTGGGGAAACCTTTGGGACAACCGTGGCGTGGAGGACTGAGAATCTCCATATTCACGCAGAAAGTGTGTTTGTGTGTGTGTGCAAATTAACAAGCCCCATGTCATGAATCAACTCCAATAGTATAATCTTTATTGTCATTGTACAAAATAAATACGAGATTGGTTAATGCATTCACTCCTGTTTATGGACGGGGAGAATTTTTTCCCCTTTGTTGCTAAATTGCAAACAATGTGTATCTGTGCATGTGTTATTAGTGTGTGTGTGTGTATGTGTTGTATTTGTGCTGATAAATAAATAAAGGGAGAGTAGTATAGATCTATTTCAAGCTATTTAGCTCTCATCAGCTAGCCATACCCTTACTGGGATTAGAACCTGTGCTGTATTACATCTTAGGCAGATGTATTAACCATTAAGCCACAAGGTTCTCCTCCTTATCAGCTGACCCAGGGAAATAGGTATGTATTTCCCTGGCTGTATGAGAATGGAAACAGTAGACTTCCTCCCATATTTGGGCATACCAGGGGTTGTGACTCTAAATACATACCTATTTCCCTGGCTCAGCTGATAAGGAGGAGAACCTTGTGGCTTAGTGGTTAACACAACTGCCTAAGATGTAATACAGCACAGGTTCTAATCCCAGTAAGGGTATGGCTATCTGATGAGAGCTAAATAGCTTGAAATAGATCTATACTAGTCTCCCTTTATTTATTTATCAGCACAAATACAACACAAATGTAGCAAAGGCAACAGTAAAAATATTGGGTTTCTGTCTGGATGGTCTCTTGTGATGAGCCAATAGACAGAGAATGGAAACAGTAGACTTCCTCTCATATTTGGGCATACCAGGGGTTGTGACTCTAAATACATACATACATACATACATACATACATACATACATACATACATACATACATACGCTGGAGTTTTATCATTTCCCTTCTTTCTGCCCCCTTTCCTGCTTCTGCTAATTAGAAAGGCAATGGTTACGTTAAGGATTTGGCAAAGTCTCAAGATTACGACTTCCCTCCCTTGACGTTCCCGCATCCATTAATCCTGATTTTTATGGATTTAAAGGAGCGGCAGATTCACAGGTTGAAAAATCCCACCGATTCCAATGGCAGAGAGCAATGGGAATGGGGTGGGGGAAGGCGAATTTTTTTTTAAAAAGAGAGGACCCCCTTTTGTCTTTTGGCCAGAGACAACCGGGAGACCCTCTGCTGTGTTGTTTCAAAGGTTTGGGACCCCTTGCCAGCCAACGCATGGAGAGAAAAATGTTATGTATATAAAACTTGTTTGCCTGCCTTGAATCTTAATTATCATCCTTTTTTACTGGAAACGATGTTCCCAGGAGCCCTAATGCTTCAAGGGGAATCTAAAACCGGATTTTATTCCTTTGCCTAACTCCTTTCCCCACTCTCCCACTAGTTTAACATTTATTTATTTATTCATGAAAGTTTTTTTTTTAAATTTTCATACAAGTAGCGACAAGTATACCGTTACATCTTAGCAAACATTATTTTGCATTTTCCAACACTGTGTCGATTTCTCTTACCAGCAACCCACAACAAGGCATTTGCTCTGCTGTTTTCCACACACCATATTGCATTCTCTTCCACAGCTTCTCCCTTTCTCCTCCTCCCTACCTCCTTTCTTCCCTCTCTTCTCTATTTCCCTTTCCTTTCCCCTCCTCCTGTTGGAAGAAATGTCCTTCTGGGTTCGGCTCCAAGTGGGGAGAGTCACTGTGGATGACTCTGCTTAACTGTTTAAAAAAGCCTCTTAAAAAGCGCCCTCTACAGGAGGAGGCAGGAGAACGACGTGCCTCATATACATCAGGAATTTTTCGGCTTTTAATCCTTGCTTAACTCTGCTCAAGTGATCATAAAAAGTCAGACTAGATGAGGCACGTCATTCTCCTGCCGCCTCCTGTAGAGGGCGCTTTTTAGAGGCTTTTTTAAAACAGTTAAGCACTAAGCAGAGTCATCCATGGTGACTCTGGCAGCAACTAGCTCAGCCTGACCTCAGCTCTTGCCTTTTTCCTTTTACATTTTTTTTTCTTTTCATGATGACAGTGGTGAGGCTCTGCCTCCTCTGCCTCCCCTGACTGCATGTCCCTGTTGCATAGTTGAACCTCCTTCAGCGCCCCAAAGATCTACCTCCTTCAGGCAGGGCCATAAGAGGAATCCCAAAGCCCTTGTATTACTTCATCACCCAGCAATAGCAGTAGACTTATATACCGCTTCATAGGCCTTTCAGGCCTCTCTAAGCGGTTTACAGAGAGTCAGCATATTGCCCCCAACAATCTGGGTCCTCATTTTACCCACCTCGGAAGGATGGAAGGCTGAGTCAACCCTGAGCCGGTGAGATTTGAACCGCTGACCTGCTGATCTAGCAGTAGCCTGCAGTGCTGCATTTAACCACTGCGCCACCTTGGCTCAGCTCAGCAAGAGTCAACCAAGCTTGGGGACTCAGGACAGCCTACGGAGATGTCCCTGCATGGCCCCATGGGAATCTGACATCCAATCGGAACACAAGCTCAAATTCGAAAGACCAGAGAGGGTACTCTCAGCATCCCTTTTCTTCTTCTTCACGCAACATCTTCAAGACATGTGATCCTTCCAAACAGCCACAGTTGTTCCCAGCGTCTTTCTCCCCCACTTAGAACTGAACCCAGAACGACATTCTTCCAACTTACCTACCTGTTCTGACCCCCCTCATCCTACACCAAAGCACACCGAGACAAAGATATTTCAAGGATTTATTAACACACAGACTAGACCTTGGCAGCAATCCAGCCTGCCAAGCTAGCCACGAGAATTCTCCAGCTTTAGTAAACACATTGATTCCTGCGACGAGCGTGTGCAAAGCCATTCCTTTTATAGTCTTGAGAGGAGCCTAATTACCACCAGCTGAGTTCACTTCTCTCCTGTAACTGCACAATTGTTCTTTACGCCTATTAGCCCTCCGTTGCCGGGCATCCAGGACCAACTCCCTTGTCTCCTCCCCACTGCTTCAATGCATGATGTCAGGATCACACTGCCTTGTCTCCTCTCCACTGCTCCAAGGCTCAGGCGCCTCTTGGTGGCCAACCAGCCTCTCTGCGCCCTGCTCGGAGTCAGAACCCTGTCCAGGGTCCTCCACATCCTCCAGAGCCGACTCATAGGGCCCCTCGCTGTCGGAGTCTGGTGGCAGCTCCAACGGTTCCTGCTGGGCCACAACACCTACCAAAGTGGGGGTTTTGCACATAAGATCCAATTTGGGGACTCCTGACAGATATAGAGAGTAAGCTACCTTGCTGGGGGTAACACAGGTGGCTTAAAATGTGCAAGCACTAATTCACTCTTCAGCCACGAAGTTGTTTCGTTTCCCAGTTCTGGCTTTTTCGATGCAGTGCTCTGTCCATCGGGGGGGTGGGGGGTGGGCAACAAAGAAACAGGAAATATAAATATAAATAAATCTCCAAACCCTCTGTAGCAGCAGCATGCAATCTTTGTTTCCAGACATCTGGCCTTCGTTCCCCCCCTCCCTTCCCTAAATAATGGATAGGACTTCTGCGAATCTCCAGATTTCCCCCAGCCTGTTATTATTCTTGGATTCTGCAGGCCATCCACACACCATCCACCATGCAGGGAGCCAGGGACTTATGCCAGTTGATCAGAAAGGTCGGCAGTTTGGCGGTTCGAATCCCTAGCGCCGCGTAACGGAGTAAGCTCCTGTGACATGTCCCAGCTTCTACCAACCTAGCAGTTTGAAAACACGTAAAAATGCAAGTAGAAAAATGGGAACCACCTTTGGTGGGAAGGGAAACAGCATTCCGGGCGCCTTTGGGAGTTGAGTCATGCTGGCCACATGACCACAGAGACGTCCCCGGACAGCGCTGGCTCTTCAGCTTTGAAACGGAGATGAGCACCACTGCCCCCTAGAGTCGGGAACGACTAGCACATATGTGCGAAGGGAACCTTTAGCTTAGTTGGTGGGGGGGAAATATCTTTGAGGCAATTTCAGGCTTCTTTTTACAATTCCGAAAATTTAAAAATAATAATAATAATAATCCCAGTGCCAATCCATCTTCTCTTTTTTTTCTTTTCAAATATTATTTTATTGACATTTAATCTTTTAAAGTTCATGACATATGCTTCCTCTATTTCCTCCAGGACCCTCGCTTCCCCCACTCAGTGATCTCAATTATTTTTCTGCGGCTTTCCAGGGTCTCTTGCGTTCTTCCACCCGAAGAATTACAAAAATCCATTTTTGTATAACGCGGCAGAGGAAAGAGGGGGAGAGGAAGGGGGGGCAGGAAACATTTTTGTTTCACCCTTATTAGCCCCCGACAGTGTTACTAACTTTCCTATCTTTAAAAAAAAAAGATAAGATTGCCCAATGAAGCATTTTTACTTCTCTCAATTAATCCCAACCATAATGCTTATAAATCCATCTGGAGCTGTAATCAAATAACAGCCAGCCTTGGGCACCTCTGGGCTGTCAAGAAATGGGAGAGAAATATATTTCTTCTTAGAAGCGGTTGAAGATGACGGAGGTGTCCTTGATGGAGAGATTTCTCAAAAGGGAAAGATGAATGTCAAAGGTTGGGATGTAAACCTTTCTGGGGTTGGTTTCACACACACCCTCCCGAGAGTACATCTTTTTATTCTGTTCATCCACATTTGGAGGTGCGGTACCTGTTAGGATGGCAACTGTATTATCCCCAAGAAGACGTTCAATGCCGGTGAAATTTTAAAATGAGATTTGGAAATGGAAAATCAGAACAGTAACAGTAATAGCAGAGTTGGAAGGGACTGGAGGCCATCCAGTTCAGTGGTCTCCAACTGGTGGTCCATGGATCACTGGTGGCCCGCAAGAAAATTGGGGGGGGGGGGCACAGAAAAATTATTTGCATTTTTATATATTGCACTAAATCAGGAGTTCTCAAACTACGGCCCCTGGGATGGATACGTGCAATGAACACTTGTGTTGCTGCAGAGAGTCTCCCCCTTCGGGGTCTTTTTGTGTGGGTCGGAAGGGGGCAGAAATTCCGACTCAGGGTCTGCTTCAGCCTCCTGGTGGGGGGCTTTAGGCGAAGGCTGGAGGGGAGCGTTGCTGGTTGCAAAGAGCTGGAGGGTCTTGTTCCAGTGGGACTGCATCAGGGCCTGGAATTGGCTGACCATCTCAGCCCGCTGAGCCTCCAGGCGCCGGTAACCTGGCCTTGCACTCCCACAGGTCTTCCCTCTGCTTGGAAAGCCTATGCTCCCAGTCCTCAGTGACGTTCTTCTGCTGAGCCTCCTTCTCGGCCAGATCCAATTTGAACTGAGTTGTTTTGCCAGCTATTTTTCCTGGTGGCTGCTTAGCTCCAGCAACTGCTCCCTGTGGGGGCCCTAAGGAGCCCGGGCGGGCAGGCGAGGAGGGGCTGGGAAGGGAGGGGCGTGTAGAGGCCGGCGAGGCGCCCCTCGATGTGAGTGACATCAAGCTGGCCATGCCCACCCAGTCACATGAACACCTGACCACGCCCACACAGCCAATCATTAGGCAGATCATATTAGATCCGTGGAATTTAAAATTGTGAATTTGGTCATCCCTGAGGCCCAAAAAGTTGGTGACCCTTGTTCCAGTCCAACTCCCTGCTCAAGCAGGGGACCCTATATCATTCTGGACAAATAGCTGTCCAACATCTTCTTAAAGACTTCCAGTGTTGGAGCATTCACAACTTCTGGTGGCAGATTGTTCCACTGGTTGATTGTTTCCACTGTCAGGAAATTGCTCCTTAGTTCTAAGTTGCTTCTCTCTTTGGTTAGTTTCCATCCGTTGCTTCTTGCCCTGCCCTCAGGTCAGTGGTGGGTTTCAAAAATTGTTGGAACCTACTCTGTGGGTGTGGCCTCCTTTGTGGGAGTGGCTTGCCACCCATGTGACCGGATGGGAGTAGCTTGCTGCCCATGTGACCGGATGGGAGTGGCTTGCCGCCCATGTGACCGGATATGAAATTATGAATTAGTACTTAGGTCGGTCCAAGTAGCTATTCAGAAGTTAGTGGTTAGAAGAAATCGTAAAGCAAGATATGGAATTAAAACCAGAAATATTTTGTTGGCTATTGGAAAGGGAGTATAATATATATTTAATTTTACACATGTTAGCCGCTGCTGGAATTGTGTTTGCACAACAGTGGAAAAACAGAGATATGTAAATTACAATGTGCAGGAATAAATAAATTGACAATTAAAATCAAGAAGGCTTTGAATACTTTTTCATGTGGGATTGGTTTTAGCAATTGCCAACTAACGGAAACAGAAATTAGAAATCCAAAAGTATGAAAGAAAACACCAATTATGTAAGGAAAGGTCCCTAAAATGTATAAGGAAATATTACTAGATCATTATTAATGCGTGGATAACTGCGGGACATTACACACCCACCAGTGGTGGGTTTCAAATTTTTTTGGAACCTCTTCTGTAGGTGTGGCCTGCTTTCCGGGTCCACTAGTGGAACCTCTTCTAACCGGTTCGGTAGATTTGATGAACCGGTTCTACCGAACTGGTGCAAACTGGTAGGAACCCACCTTTGCCTCAGGTGCTTTGGAGTAATAGCTTGACTCCCTCTTCTTTGGGGCAGCCCCTGAGATATTGGAATCTTGCTGTCATGTCACCCCTTCCTTTCACTATATATCCTTCCCCCCCCCCAGACTAGAGATACCCAGTTCCTGCAACTGTTCCTTATATGTTTCTCTCACCCTCCACCCCATCCCACTTGGCCTGCTTAAGCTGAAAAATGTATTCCAGCTTTTTCGAATTTGAAAGAACAAATAAATGGTTGGACATTGTCATCAGTCATGGAGGGTTTGTTATTTTCCTGCACCAAAAATGACATTAAAGTGAAATTATAATTATAGCAATAATGATATGGATAAGATATGGCTAGGTGGCCTGTAAGTGATGGTTTATGGCATTGGGGGAATCCAACCAGTTGGGATTTAGGATTCACAATTGCAGGTGGGTGTCAGAGGTGGGTTCCTACCAGTTCGCACCTATTCGGTAGAACCGGTTCGTCAAATCTACCGAACCGGTTAGAAAAGGTTCCACCAGTGGACCCAGAAAGCAGGCCACACCTACAGAAGAGGTTACAAAATTTTTTGAAACCCACCACTGGATAGAGGGAATAAGAGACAGACACAGACACAGAGGGAGGGAGGAGAGCGATACACACACAGAGAGAATCACATAGAGAGACACAGAGGGAGGGAGGGAGGGAGGGAGAGGCAAAGAGCCACACACACACACAGAGGCACACACAGAGAGAGACAGACAGACTCATAGAGAGAGAGAAAGAGAAAGAGAAAGAAAGGAAGAAACAAAGAAATAAAAAAAGAAAAAAAGAAAGAAAAAGAGTTAGAGATGAAAGAAAAAAAAGAAAAAAGGGACAGAGAGACAAAAGGAAGGAGAGAGAGAGAAAGAGAGAGAAAACACATGGCCGGCAAGCCACTCCCACCAGGTCACATGGCCGGCAAGCCACTCCCACAAAGGAGGCCACATCCACAGAGTAGGTTCCAAAAATTTTTGAAACCCACCACTGGTGGGTGTGTTCTTTGAAGAAGAGAATTCTTCTTGGATGGACCCAACCATTCCAGCTCTATCCAAGACGACCCAGCCTTGAGCATCATTGTATTGCAGGGATAGACTGCCTCTAAGTAGGGAGGATCGGTGACCAATTACAGTAAGGCGTAAGCTGCCTTCCCCCCCCCCCGCCCCTCACAAAGCTGTGATGCACAGAAAGGCTCATGGCAGAGGTGAAGGAGGTAAATTCCAAGTGAACTGTTCCAGGAAATAATAAAACCATTTCTGAAATATTGTTCGTCTTTAAAAACGATGTTGCAAGAGTGAAAGAGTACAAAGGGAAGAGTAAAAGAGGGGGGGGAGGGCTGCAGCCAAGAAATCAAAAGAGGCTTGCTCCTGGGGAGGAAAGCTATGGCAAATCTAGACAGCAGACCAAAAAGCAGAGGCATCACCCTGCCAATCAAAATGCATCTAGTCAAGGCGATGGTTTCCCCAGTTGCAATGGATGGCTGTGAAGGTTGGACCATAAGGAAGGCTGAAGGCCAAAGAATGGAGGCCTTTGAACTCTGGTGCTGGAGAAGACTCCTGCATTGAGTCCCTTGGACTGCAAGGCCATCCAACCGGTCAGTCCTAGAGGAGATCAACCCTGACTGCTCTTTAGAAGGCCGGATCCTGAAGAGGAAACTCAAAATGCTTTGGCCACCTAATGAGAAGGAAGAAGGACTCCCTGGAGAAGAGACTCATGCTGGGAAAGACTGAGGGCAAGAGAAGAAGGGGACGACGGAGGTGGCTAGATGGAGTCACCGAAGCAGTCGGCATGAGCTTTGCGTGCGTGCACATTCGCACCTAAAAAGGTCTGCGCATGAGCACAATGTTAGAAAACAGGGGAAAAAATTCATTTTTGCAATGAAGATTGTTCCGCACATGCGCCGAACCGAAAATCAAGATGGTGCCACCGCCGATAAAACCAGTTCAGGGGTGTGGCGGGCCGAGTTGCTACCTACTCAGCCGAACCGGGCCGAACCAGTAGGAATCCCTCTGGCTCTGATACTAAGGAGTTCTACTCCCCCTCCCCACTTGAAAAGAACTCTGTTTCAACTGCCAGTTGCCTCACATTCCGTTACCTCAGTTCAAACTGGCAGGCATTCCACTCCTTCCCTCAGGAGCGGTCTGGTTCCCCCTACAGTACTAAACGTCGGTACCTCACCAAAATGTCTACGCCTTCCACCTATGGAACTGCATCCGGACTCAAGGTAGCAGGAGCGATATTCCCTTCTGTGTTTCAATCACCGACCAGCACTGAGCCAACGGATTGAACCGGAGTGAACTGGATTTCTCCTCACATAGTATCATCGCGAAGCACGGGTATGCAGCCAATAATGACAATAATGAAAACCCAATAATAAAACCGCCAAAAAGAGCTGAACTGGACCTAAACACTCTGGGGAAAAAAACACCCATGCTTTCCTGTGGCCTCAGCTGAAAAAACAAAGAGGATTATCTCTCTACTTGTTTGGCAACTCTACACATCATCTTCTGGC
Organism: Thamnophis elegans; assembly: GCF_009769535.1. Classification (NCBI taxonomy): domain Eukaryota; kingdom Metazoa; phylum Chordata; class Lepidosauria; order Squamata; family Natricidae; genus Thamnophis; species Thamnophis elegans. The sequence goes on along the minus strand of NC_045555.1, from coordinate 4,749,601 downwards.
TAACGTTCCCTCGTTTCCTTCCTTCAGAACATATTCCAGCTCCCATTAATAAATTTAGTTATCCGACAACCGTTATCCATGCAGGCGGGATCGGTCTCCCAGGGACAATCCCCTAGGGAGGTGGAGTGTTGCAGCCGAAGCCCAAATCCTTTGCAAATGTCCAATGTCAACGCCGAGAGGCTGGATTTTAAAGAGATAAAAGTGCGTGCGGGAAGGAAAACCAACGGCGCATCTGTTTTTGAACCCAGCGCAAATATTTTCTCAGCTCGATTTAAACAAGAAAACTGCACTGGGAAAAATCTTTTCTTAATTGTTTAGTCATCTGGGAGAGCTTTGCAAGGATATTGACAAATTGGCTGGCTGGATGGCTGACAGATATTCCCGGAGCTGTTTTAAAGGGTTCTGAAGACTGTAAACACCAGGAGCTTAAAACGGAAGAAAAAAAAGAAAAAAGAAGGCCTCTGCGTTAGTTTTATCACAGAACTGTAAATAAACCGATAATTTGAACTGAGAAATTGGATTTTTTTATTCGGGCAGAGAAAGCCGAGGATGTAGCTGTATAGGCAACATCCTCCAGACTACAATTCCCTCTGTCCCCTGCCTCCACTAGACCTGATGGGAACTGTGGTCCCAAATATTTTGAGAAGGAATCAAATGGCTCATCTTTTTTGTTTTTGATAGGTTTCAGATGAGAGTCAACCCCATTGAATGCAGCGGGACTTCAGAATGGGGGGGTGGGGGTGGAGAACGAATTTCCTGTTGATTGAGAAAACAGGGGGTACACCAGTTAACAGAATTACAGATTTGGAAGGGACCTTAGAGGTCTTCTAGTCCAACTCCCTGCTCAGGCAGGAAAGCCAAATACCATTTCAGACAAATGGTTACCCAACTTCTTCTTAAAAACTTCCAGTGTTGGAGCATTCACGACTTCTGGAAGCAAGTTGTTCCACTGCCTCACTGCCAGGAAATTTCTCCTTAGTTCTAGGTTGCTTCTCTCCTTGATTAGTTTCCACCCATTGCTTTGGAGAATAGGTTGGCTCCCTCTTCTTTGTGGCAGGCCCTTAAATATCAGACCGGTGCTATCATGCTACCCTTAGTCCTTCTTTTCATTAAACCAGACATTCCCAATTCCTGCAACCGTTCTTCCTGCGTTTTAGTCTCCATTCTCCTAAGCATCTTTGCTGCTCTTCTCTTACTCTTGCCAGAGTCTCAACATCTTTTTATGAAACAATAAAGGTAAAGTTTCCCCTCGCACATATGTGCTGGTTGTTCCTGACTCTAGGGGGCGGTGCTCATCTCCGTTCAAAGCCAAAGAGCCAGTGCTGTCTGAAGACGTCTCCATGGTCATGTGGCCGGCATGACTCAACTCCTGAAGGGGCACGGAATGCTGTTCCCTCCCCACCAAAGGTGGTTCCTATTTTTCTACTAGCATTTTTACATGCTTTTGAACTGCTAGGTTGGCAGAAGCTGGAACAAGTCACAGGAGCTCACTCAGTGATGCGGCGCTAGGGATTCGAACCGCCAAACTGCCGATCTTTCTGATCGACAAGCTCAGCGTCTTAGCCATTGAGCCACCACGTCCCTTTATGAAACAGTACATTACATCTTTTTAAAAAAAATCAAGATAGCCCCCATCTTTTTTTAATCAATGGAACTCCTTGCCTCCAGAGGTTGTGAATGCCCCAACACTGGAAGTCCTTAAGAAGATGTTGGATAACCTTTTGTCTGAAATGGTATAGGGTTTCCTGCCTAGGCAGGGGGTTGGACTAGAAGACCTCCAAGGTCCCTTCCCACTGTTTTCTATTCTATTGTATTCTATTCTATTCTAAAAGTGGCAAGAGAAGTCGTAAAATGGGACAAAACTCACGTAACAAATTTCTCGCTTAGCAATATAAATCCTGGGTTCAATTGTGGCCGCATGTTGAGGATTACCCGCACAGGTATTCCAAATCTGTTATTCTATTCTATTCTGAGCAATGGGTGGAAACTAATCAAGGAGAGAAGCAACTTAGAACTGAGGAGAAATTTCCTGACAGTGAGAACAATTAGTCAGTGGGACAGAAGTTGCCTCCAGAGGTGGTGAATGCCCCAACACTGGAAGTCTTTAAGAAGAAGTTGGACAACCATTTGTCTGAAGTGGTGTAGGGTTTCCTGCGTAGGCAGGGGGTTGGACTAGAAGACCTCCAAGATCCCTTCCAACTCTGCTATTGTATTGTATTGTATTTTACCTGTGGACCCCAAATTCAGCAGACAACAGGAACTTCAGAAAGCTCTCTGTGTGTGTCTGTCTGTCAAATATTACTCGACCTGCCACTCAAAATGATTTTCCAGAGGGACCGCTTTCAAATGAAAGTATTTTATTTTCAAAATATCACATGGGCATTGTGAACCTCGGCTCAGGATTTGGAAATGTAACCAGGAGCAATAAGTAAAAAAAAAAAAGAAAGAAAGAAAGGAGAAGAATTCAAATAATTGCAGTCCTGAATTGCATAGGGGGGAAAAAACAAAACAACAACAGAAAGCTATAACTAAAACTCCCTTAAAAAATATCTAGCATTTTCTATTCCGCAGTTGCTTCAAGGAGCCTCCAGGTTTAAACCCAATGGATGAGTTAACCCACTTTCTGGAATTCCAAAATGCAATGAATCACAAACTAATTAAAAAGGCTGGATTAGCACACACATCTAAACCACACAGAAAACCCAGATAAAAACTAATCAGGTTAACGTGTTATCTGCTGGAATCTCCCACATCTTTCTGAGCTGATTAACCACACTGTGCAAACATTCTCTCTTCTGAATGAGTCTTCAGAGGTATTCAGAAAAGCGACCTCTCTGAACTTGATGGCCCAAAGAGAAAAAACGTTGGTTTATTTTGGAATTATCTATTATATGAGCCCTCAATCTTTCTTGTGCTCTGTATAAATTGGATATTATATCGATGGTCGGTTGGAATGAGCATTGCCAACATTGGATTCACCCAACATATCCAGTCATCATTTATGGCTAAGAGCTTTGCATGAATCTGTGGTTGGTAAACCATGTTTATTAAGGTGTGTGGGGCATGAACGCAGGGAATTGACTTATTTAACCACAGTTAAAATAAAAAGAAAGTGAAGAGGAATTAAAGAGCCTCTTGATGTGGGTGAAGGAGGAGAGTGCAAAAGTTGGCTTCAAACTCGACATCAAGAACGCTAAGATCATGGCATCTGGCCCTCTCAATTCATGGCAAGTAGATGGGGAAGAAATGGAGGTAGGGACGGATTTTATTTTCCTGGATTGCTGCAGATGGGGACTGCAGCTAAGAAATTAAAAGAGGCTTGCTCCTGGGGAGAAAAGCTATGGCAAATCTAGACAGCAGACTAAAAAGCAGAGACATTGCCCTGCCAACAAAAGTGTGCATAGTCAAGATGATGGTTTTGCAATGGATGGCTGTGAAGGTTGGACCGTAAGGAAGGCTGAGCGCCAAAGAATGGAGGCCTTTGAACTCTGGTGCTGGAGAAGAAGACTCCTGCATTGAGTCCCTTGGACTGCAAGGCCATCCAACCGGTCAGTCCTAGAGGAGATCAACCCTGACTGCTCTTTAGAAGGTCTTAAATCCTGAAGAGGAAACTCAAAGACTTTGGCCACCTGATGAGAAGGAAGAAGGACTCCCTGGAGAAGAGCCTCACGCTGGGAAAGATGGAGGGCAAAAGAAGAAGAAGGGGACGGCAGAGAAGGAGGTGGCTGGATGGAGTCACCAAAGCAGTCGGCGTGAGCTTAAATGGACTCCAGAGGATGGGAGAGGACAAGAAGGCCTGGAGGAACATTGTCCATGGGGTCACGATGGGTCGGACGCGACTTCATATCTAACAAGAAGGGCTCCTCTGAAGTTCAGGTTCCTCCTGGATTACTTGACAGCCATGTTGGGTCCAAAGTTTTACTTTGAGTTGGGTGGTATCATTTGTGTTGTTTCCCCAGCTCTTCCGCCCTATAACGCACAATTCAAAACTCGTCTCGGATGTGGCATGGAGTGAAGGAAAAGCGGGGTCTCCCCCCAAAGTGGCACCATTTCTTTGTAGAATCAGTGACTGCTTTGCCATTCTGGCTGGGTTTCAACTTTTCAAATGCTCTGCTTGTCTGTGTGTGTGTCTGTGTGTGTGTATTTGTGTGTATTTTGCTTCTGCAGCTGTAACTGCCGCCTCTCTTCTTTTTAATCCTCAATTTCCTTTTGCTACATTATCACTCTTCCCTTTCATTGTTTCTATTCTATTCTATTCCATTCCTTATTCTATTCTATTCTAAAATTCTCTTCCATTCCATTCCATTCCATTCCATATTCTATTCTATGCTATTCTCTTTTATTCCATTCCACTTATTCTATTCCATACTATACTATTCTATGCTATGCTATTCTCTTCCATTCCACTCCGTATTCTATTCTATTTTATTCTATTCCATTCCACTCCTTATTCTATTCTATGCTATGCTATTCTTTCATTCCATTCCGTTCCTCATTCTATTCTATTCTATTCTTTATTCTATTCTATGCTATGCTATTCTCTTCCATTCCTTATTCTATTCTATGCTATTCTCTTCCATTCCATTCCATTCCTTATTCTATTCTATTCTATGTTGTTCTCTTCCATTCCACTCCTTATTCTATTCTATATTATTCTCTTCCATTCCATTCCACTCCTTATTCTATTCTATGTTATGCTATTCTTTCATTCCATTCTGTTCCTCATTCTATTCTATGCTATGTTATTCTCTTCCATTCCTTATTCTATTCTATGCTATTCTCTTCCATTCCATTCCTTATTCTATTCTATTCTATGCTATTCTCTTTCATTCCATTCCACTCCTTATTCTATTCTATGCTATTCTATGCTATTCTCTTCCATTCCACTCCTTATTCTGTTCTATTCTATTCCATTCCTTATTCTATTCTATGCTATGCTACGCTATTCTCTTCCATTCTGTTCCTTATTCTATTCTATGCTATTCTATGCTATTCTCTTCCATTCCTTATTCTATACTATGCTATTCTATTCTATTCTATGCTATTCTCTTCCATTCCATTCCTTATTTTATTTTATTCTATCCTATCCTATCCTATTCTATGCTAAAATTCTATTCCATTAATACCAATCCTCGCCAGCGCCCAGCGGGCGGGCGGAACGCCGGACTCCCAGACAAGCGGCCGGCGGCGCCTCCTCCCTTCCGCCCGAGGCAGCGCGGTCCGAGCCGCGGGCTCCGCCTTTCCCGCCCGTCCGCCCGCCCTCGGGAGGGCCTTGAGCCGAGCGCCGCTGCACCTTGGCAAGTCACATCACGCGCGGCGGCGGCGGCGGCGGCGCGATTTCCCCATTTAACCGGAGCGGCGTCGGCGATTCCAGCGGCGGGTAGGGGGCGGTCTCTGTGCCGGAGCCCCGTCCCCCTCCCCACTCCAAGCCCGCCTCTCTCTCGGTCCCTCCCGCGGCTGCAGAGGGCGGGCAGCGCAGCCCGGCTTTCTCTCTCCCTCTCTCTCTCTTTCCCTCCTTCCTCCTCCTCCTCCTCCTCCTCCCCAGCGATTCAAAGCGCTCCCCAGCCGCCCCCGCCGCGGCCCTTTGCAGCCAGCGGCGGCCAAGGAAGCGGCCAGTTTGAGCCGGGAAGGGACGGAGCTCTCGGCGGGGCCGGCCACGCCACCTCCCCCGTCTTTTTTTTCCCCTTCTCCGCCTCCCTTTCCCTCCCTTCTTTCCCGGCCGCACTTTCTCTCTCTCTCTCTCTCTCTCTCTGTGGATCTCTAGATCTCTCTCGCTCTCTCTGGATCTCTCTCTCGCCCTTTCCCCGCGCGCCTGGCAACTTAGGATCGCCGCGCCAAAGGGGCTGGCTGCCTAGGGACGCGGGGCCAACCCCCCCACCTCCACCGGCTTCCTCGCGGACTCGCCGCCGGCTCTTTTGTTGCCGCGATGCGGCGGGCGAAGGCTTCCCCCCGGTCGCCCCCCGCCGCCGCCGCCCGCCTGCCTCCGCCTCTGCTGCGCTCGCTGCCGCTGCTGCTGCTGCTGCTGGCGCTGGCGCCGTGGCCGGCCCGCGGCAACCGGAGCTGTCCGGAGAAAGAGCTGGAGCGGCGGGAGGAAGAGGCCAACGTCGTCCTGACCGGCACGGTGGAGGAGATCTTCAACGTCGACCCGGTGCACCAGACCTACTCGTGCAAGGTAAGCGCGGGGAAGAGAGATACAGAGAGGAGAGGAAGAGAGAGAGGAAGAGGAGAGAGAGGAAGAGAGATACAGAGAGGAGAGGAAGAGAGAGAGGAAGAGAGAGGAAGAGGAGAGAGAGGAAGAGAGATACAGAGAGGAGAGGAAGAGAGAGAGGAAGAGAGATACAGAGAGAGAGAGAGAGAGAGAGAGAGAGAGAGTGTTCCCTACGCACGCGCACACCCGCGGTGGGAAATTTTGGGGAGGGGGGGGGGCTTTTCTTCCTTCTCAGTCCGAATTTTACTCGCTGGAGAACTGGGAGGAAAAGGGGCGATCGCGTAGCCTCACTTGTTGCTTTCCCATCTCCCCCCCCCCTTCCGCTCTCTGGTTAGGAGAAAAGGAAGGGAGGGAGGAGGAAAGGGAGAGAGAGAGAGAGAGAAGAAAGAAAGAGGGAAAGAAAGAAGGAAAGAAGGGGAAAGAAAGAGTGGAGGAAGTAAAGAAAAAGAGGGAGAGAAAGAAAGAGCAAAGGAAGGAAAGAGAAAGAAAGAGAGGTAAAGAAAGAGCGGAGGAAGGAAAGAAAGGGAAAGAAAGAGCAAAGGAAGGAAAAAAGAAAGAGCGAAGGAAAGAAAGAGAAAGAAAGAGAGGGAAAGAAAGAGCAAAGGAAGGAAAAAAGAAAGAAAGAGCAAAGGTAGGAAAGAGAAAGAAAGAGAGGGAAAGAAAGAGCGGAGGAAGGAAAGAGAGGGAAAGAAAGAAAGGAAGGAAAAAAGAAAGAGCGAAGGAAAGAAAGAAAGAAAGAGAGGGAAAGAAAAAAAGAGCAGAGGAAGGAAAGAAAGAGAAAGAAAGAAAGAGCGAAGGAAGGAAAGAAAGGGGAAAAAAGGAAAACACTCTTCTAGGTTTCTGTGCTTTTATCTCAGCCGCTGGCTCTCTCTCCCCAGAAGGTATCAAGAGGGATTTTATTTTGCAGGGTTAAATTAGTTGGGAGAAAGAAGTTGCTTTCTTTCTTTCTTCCCTGCAAGCTGAGTTTCTTACCCCCCCCTGCCCCCCCTGTCCTCCACCCCCTTTTCCCCCTTCATAGCAGCATCACTCATGGAAATGGGCAGTAGCTGATTGTGCCATCCGGGACTGAAAAAAAATGAATTAAACTCCAAGAAATGGGGAATAACCCCCCCCCAACCCCTATTTTGTGTGCCTTGGACACCTCAACATCCCCCCCCAAATAAAAACCTGCCTCCCTTCCACCAGGAGTCAGCAGGACATTTTGGAAGCAAACACCCACCTTGTTTTTTCCCCTGAGCTACTCTTAAAAGATACATTCTAGGGACTTTTTTTAATAAAAGTTTTCTTTTATACGCTCAGCCACTAAAACAAACAAAAACATACCACAGGCACTTGTTCCCTTCCCTTTAATATATACTTGTGTCAGATTGTGATTCTTTTGTGACTGTGATTCGAAATTGATGGATAAATGTTGTTGTTCGTTGCGAAGTTGTGCCCCACCCTTCGCGACCCCATGGACCATGTTCCTCCAGACCTTCCAGTCCTCTCCCATCCTCTGGAGTCCATTGAAGCTCAGGCCGACTGCTTTGGTGACTCCATCCAGCCACCTCCTTCTCTGCCATCCCCTTCTTCTTTTGCCCTCCATCGTTCCCAGCATGAGGCTCTTCTCCAGGGAGTCCTTCTTCCTTCTCATCAGGTGGCCAAAGTCTTTGAGTTTCCTCTTCAGGATCTGGCCTTCTAAAGAGCAGTCAGGGTGGATCTCCTCTAGGACTGACCGGTTGGATGGCCTTGCAGTCCAAGGGACTCAATGCAGGAGTCTTCTTCTCCAGCACCCGAGTTCAAAGGCCTCCATTCTTTGGGGCTCAGCCTTCCTTATGGTCCAACCTTCACAGCCATCCATGGCAACTGAGAAAACCATCACCTTGACTAGACACACTTGTGTTGGCAGGGTGATGTCTCTGCTTTTTAGCATGCTGTCTAGATTTGCCATAGCTTTCCTCCCCAGGAGCAAGCATCTTTGTAAATACCCCCTAATAATAACACAATTGATGATTGCCTGAGAATAAGTCTTAATTAAATACAGCAAAACCTCTCTTCCAGACCGAAGTCTTGATTTACACCTTGCACTAAGTCTGGGTGTATTTTAACTTTGGTTGTTTTTTTTTAACAAATCAGGTTTGCCCGGTGAGATATAAACCATGTGTGACTGTGGGAGCTCACCAGCAAGGCAGGACAGTGGTGGTGGTGCAGGGTGAATTACCGGAATTTTGGGGGATTGAAATCCACGTAATGTAAAGTTGTCAAGATTGGCAGATGCTGGCTTAAAGATTTGGCAGCATCTTTTAAAGAGTTCTTTGAATCAACAGATTAACAGAGTTGGAAGGGACCCTGTAGGTCATCTAGTCCATCTTAGAACTGAGTTGGCACTAATGGGAGATCAAAAAGAGTTGTGGGCACAACGATGCAATTAAAGAGGGTCTAGGGTGGGTGGGTGGGTGGGAGGAATCCCCTTGTGCAAAGCAAAATCTTCCCACAGCTTTTCGGAAGATATTTATGTAAGGTTTATCCCCTGTCACAGCATGATCTTCTGGGTTATTATATTAAGGTTCTTATATTATACTAGCTAGACATCCGTGCTTTGCGATGAAGCCATGTGATCGGGCTATGCAGGGGAAATTTGGTGCACAGTCCATTGGCTCAGTGATGATCGGTGATTGAAACACATAAGGGAATATCGCTCCTGCCGCCTTGAATCCAGAAGCAATTCCATAGGTGGAATAGGCGTAGATACTTTGGTGAGGTACCGACGTTTAGTACTGTAAGGAGCCCCAGACCGCTCCTGAGGGAAGGAGTGGAACGTCTGCCAGTTTGAACTGAGGTAACGGAATGTGTGGCAACTGGCAGTTGGAACAGAGTTCTTTTCAGGTGGGGAGGGGGAATAGAATGTCTAACTCCTTAGCATCAGAGCGTGTTAATATAAGGCTACTGGCAGTTGGAACAGAGTTCTTTTCAGGTGGGGAAGAGAAGCAGAGTGTCTAACTCCTTAGCATCAGAGTGTGTTAATATAAGACACCTGGCAGTTGGAACAGAGTTCTTCTCAGTTGGGGAGGGGGAATAGAATGTCTAACTCCTTAGCATCAGAGCGTGTTAATATAAGGCAACTGGCAGTTGGAACAGAGTTCTTCTCAGTTGGGGAGGGGGAGTAGAGTGTCTAACTCCTTAGCATCAGAGCGTATTAATTACTGTATAAGAATTACTAATGGTCATTTCGAAAAATCTTTTCTTAGCGAGCACCTAGAAGCCAAGATGTGCCAAATTTCAGGTTTTGTAGGCTTTATGGCTCTAGAGGTTTCGTGATGATGCCTGAGTGGTATTTGGCTTTTATATATCTAGATTAAGAAAGGGGTTCTTAGAGGAGGCTACCTACCTTTGCAATAGGAGTTGCTACCAGTAGAAGAGTACGGCGAAGGAAGACAGACCCGTGCATGGATTCCTCTAGGAATAATTCTCAACTCTTAAGGAAAGGAATTGAGCAATTTACAGGGATTTGCTGCAGGGATGAGGTAGAATTAAACGATCCAGAGGCAGATGCTTAAGAAAAAAAAGTAGAGCAATAAATCATCAAACGCAACGAAGCTGCTTTGGACTCAGCCAACAGCGTTCAATCCTCAATTTCTCTTGCGCATCATTTGCAAATGACACTATTGCCAAATGTGGGTTTTGAAGGAACGTCAGCTGGAATTCAATGGCAGAACTAACTCTTGGCAGTCCTCGGCTTAACGACAGTTCACTTAGTGGCCGAGGTCACAATAGCGCTGAAAACGGTTTTTCACACTTTGTAGCAGGAATCAAAAATTCAGATCCTTTTCCAAACTGGTTCACACTTACGACCGTTGCTGTCACGTGATCCCCAATGGCGAGCGAAGTCAAAGATTCACTTAACAACCCGTTCACTTAACGATGCAGTGGTTTAAGTTAGTGTCACTAACTTAAACAACTGCGGTGATTCACTTAACCGCTGGGGCAAGAAAGGTTATAAAAGAGGAGAAAACCCGCTTAAATACCTCACTTAGTAACATAAATGTTAAGCTCGACTGTGGTCGTAAGTAGAGAACTACTGTGTTTTCCCCAAAATAAGGTCTATTCAAAAAGTAAAGCTTAGCCCATTTTTTTTGGGGGGGGGGTGGTTTAAAGCCTAATATAAGCCCTACCCCAAAAATAAGCCCTAGTGAAGGGATGGGCATAGCCAGCACAGGAGGCAGTCCTTCCCTAATCATCACATGGATTGTGGTCGCCACCTCCTGCACCCCCCCCCCCAAATAAGACCTTCCTGAAAACAAGCCTTAGCTCAGTGATGGATGACCTTTTCTGGACTGAGTGCCCAAAATGGGCATATAATACAATACAATAGCAGAGTTGGAAGGGACCTTGGAGGTCTTCTAGTCCAACCCCCTGCCTAGGCAGGAAACCCTATACCGTTTCAGACAAATGGCTATCCAGCATCTTCTTAAAGAGTTCCAGTGTTGGGGCATTCACAACTTCTGGAGGGAAGTTGTTCCACTGATAAATTGTTCTCACTGTCAGGAATTTTCTCCCTAATTCTAAGTTGCTTCTCTCCTTGATTAGTTTCCACCCATTGCTTCTTCTCCTGGTGCTTTGGAGAATAGTTTGACTCCCTCTTCTTTGTGGCAGCCCCTGAGATACTGGAAGACTGCTTTTTGTCCTCTGCCCTTAGGTGCTTTGGAGAATAGTTTGACTCCCTCTTCTTTGTGGCAACCCCTGAGATATTGGAAGACTGCTATCATGTCTCCCCTAGTCCTTCTTTCTATTAAACTAGACATACCCAGTTCCTGCAACCGTTCTTCATATGTTTTAGCCTCCAGTCCCCTAATCTTGGTTGGTCTTCTCTGCACTCTTTCTAGAGTCTCCACATCTTTTCTACATCGTGGCGATGTGTATGTGTGAATGGGTGCGTGCACGGCCAACCCCCGCCCGAATTCAATGTGGGCGCAGCCCCATGCATGCGCCCCACCTCCATGGGCATCCACGGACAGCCCCCTGCACATCCCTACCTCCCTGTGCATGCGTGCACGCCCTCCCGCATGCTTCCCACCTTATGCATGCACCCACACACAGACACGGCCCACCCCCTACACGTTCATGGCAGAGACCCGATAACCAGCTGCCTGGTGGGAGGTATAGCTGAAGTAGGGTGGCAGTGCTGCATGCCACCTGTGGCACGTGGGCCATAGGTTTGCCATTATGGCCCTAGCTGTTTTTGGCGGGAGGGGTGGGGTTTCCAAAGAAAATAAGGCTTATTTTCAGGGGAACCTGGTAACTGTGTCGTCCCTGATTTTATGCCATTTTGGTTGAATATCACTCAACTTCTTGAATGAATGTGCCCACAAATCTTTTTGATCTCCCACCAGTGCCAACTCAGTTCAAAGATGGATTGGGTGGCACTCCTGAATGCCTATATGATTATAGGCACTTTGGGGAAAAAAACTTTAAAAAATAAAGACACAGAACTGAATTATGACAATGGATATAATCAAATGAAGGAGAGATAATGATAAACAATGTGTATATAAGCATGGGTACAACATGGGGAAATTGGATGTAAATTGTAAACAGTGATTTGGAAAGGAAGATTGGAAACTTGAAACAAACTTGAACATTGGGCACTATTTAATAAAATTAGATTCAATGGTGAAAAGAGTAAGGTGCTACATTTAGGCAAGGAAAACGAAATGTACAGGGACAGTATATAGGTGATACCTTGCTCAATAGTAGTGACTGTGAGAAGGGATCTTGGAGTCCTAGTGGACAACCATTTAAATAGGAGCCAGCTGTGTGCAGCAGCTGCCAAAAAAGCCAACACAGTTCTAGGCTGCATCAACAGAGGGATAGAATCAACATCACGTGAAGGGTTGATACCACTTTATAAGACCTTGGTAAGGCCACACTTGGAATACGGCATCCAGTTTTGGTCACCACGATGTAGAAAAGATGCTGGGACTCTAGAAAGAGTGCAGAGTAGAGCAACAAAGAGGATTAGAGGACTGGAGGCTAAAACATGAAGAACGGTTGCAGGAACTGGGTATGTCTAGTTTAATAGAAAGAAGGACCAGGGGAGACATGATAGCAGTCTTCCAATATCTCAGGGGTTGCCCCAAAGAAGTGGGAGTCAAGCTATTCTCCAAAGCACCTGAGGGCAGAACAAGAAGCAATGGGTGGAAACTAATCAAGGAGAGAAGCAACCTAGAACTGAGGAGAAATTTCCTGACAGTTAGAACAATTAATCAGTGGAACAGAATTTGCCTCCAGAAGTTGTGAATGCCCCAACACTGGAAGTCTTTAAGAACATGTTGGATAACCATTTGTCTGGAACAGTATAGGGTTTCCTGCCTAGGCAGGGGGTTGGACTAGAAGACCTCCAAGAGCCCTTCCAACTCTGCTATTGTATTGTATTGTATAAACCTTTGTTACTAAATGTTATTGGTGTCTAGCTAGAATAGCCATAAGGAATAGTGTTACTGGGATACTAGAAATAGCAAATGAGATGCCAGTATGTGGTTATGACTTGAATTTTGGTATGTTTTATGATGAAGGATGTTTAAACAATTATAATCAAACGAGAATGGGGGTAGGATGATGGTAATCTGTACAAATATATTTGATTTAAAATACTAGAATTAATATGAATCATTTTTAGTTTTGAAAACTAAAAAGAAAAAAACTTTTAATAAAAAAAAAGACAGAATTCCATTTTCTTAAAGACAAGGAGGACATATGATTCTCATTGGGTTTAAATGTTCTGCTGGGGCATAATTAAGTATTTTTAGACAGCAAGGAAGGCGAGGCGGTGGCTTGAAAAGCCTTTGAAAAAGTGCTGCTGTGGGCACCCAGCCTTAAACATCTGCACCCATACAGCTGCTTTTTTACACGTTCTGTAAAAAGTTTGGGAAAGTTTCAAAGCCACCTTTTGGAATCGAACCGCTAGTCGAGGGGTTCGGCAACCCGTGTGGCTCTGGGAGCCGCATGTGGCTCTTTCAATCCCTCTGCTGCGGCTCCCTGTCGCTCAAAATATGCCTCGCAACCAACAATGTGTAATACCCGCCGGCATGAGATTCATTCAGCGTTTCGAAAAGAAAAGTTTCAGAAATAAACAGAACCCTTAATTCAACTCCGTATGCTAGTTTTGTGGGCGCTCGGGAAATAGTCAGGCACGGGTAGGAGTTTCTGTGGCTCCCGGTGTTTTCTTTTCGGTGGGAAATGGGTCCAAATGCCTCTTTAAGTGTTTAAGGTTGCCAACTCCTGTTGAAAATAGTTGCTGTCTATTGTTTGGCTCAGGGGCTAAGACGTTGAGCTTGTCGATCAGAAAGGTCGACGGTTCGGCGGTTCGAACCCCTAGCGCCCCGTAACGGAGGGAACTCCGTGACTCGTCCCAGCTTCTGCCAATCTAGCAGTTCGAAAGCACGTAAAAAATGCAAGTAGAAAAATAGGAACCATTTTTTGTGGGAAGGGAACAGCGTTCCGTGCGCCTTCGGGAGTTGAGTCATGCCGGCCACATGACCACGGAGATGTCTTCGGACAGTGCTGGCTCTTTGGCTTTGAAATGGAGAGGAGCACCGCCCCCTAGAGACCAGCACAGATTTTAAAACAAATAAACCAGACTCAAAGTGCTAGCTAGTTGCTGGCATTTTTCAAGCTATATTGCAACATCAATCCACAAGCTTTATTCTCCGAAATATTTCTGTAGTACTGCTTGTCCACGGGGAACGGCAGAGGGAGGAGTGAAAATTGGATGCAGGTATAGTCCTTGCCTTAAGCACCACAACCAAACCCCAAATTTCCAGGCGCTAAGTGAATTCCCCTCCCATTTTATGACCTTTCCAGCCACAGTTATTCAATGAACCGTAGCAATTATTCACAGGGCGGTGAAGGGAACCTGGCATCCCCCTTGACTTTGCCCACCGCAAGCTTTCCTAGAACATAGAATCGTAGGCTTGGTTGGGAAGGGACCTTGGAGGTCTTCTAGTCCAACCCCCAGCTCCAAGGCAGGAGACCTTACGCCCGTGATCGTGACCCACAGGTGGCATGTGCACCCTTATTTGTGGGTACACAAAGCCGTCGCCCCAGCTCAGCAACACCGCACATGCATGTGTAGGAAGTTATCATCCAGCCCTCTCCCAGAGAAAAATGAAATTATCCTAGGAAATATTGAAAAGGCAGAATATTTCTCTGGATGTGAAAAGAAAAGAAAGAAACATGTTTTAAAAGACAGAATAGCTGCCTGCAGCTTCCTGCCCATCCCCACTTTGTCGATGGGCCATTAAGAAGGCCAAGCCAGTCCCTTTACATAATAAAGACTTCTCCACTTCAGCTCCAGAGTGATGGGATTAAGGCATGATAATATTGGCGCTTTACCCAACTCGCCACATGGCATCTTGAGAACTCAACCAAACCTGGATTCAAAACGCAGCCTAGAGAGTTGCCCCTGCATGGGCCCTTGGGAGTCTGACAAGCAATCAGAATACAAGATCAAGATCAAAGGCCAGAGAGGGCATAAAACCAGGGACTCAGCATCTCAGTCGGCCCTTCTCTTTTCTCCACCAACATTGAAGCATGTGATCCCCCTTTTCTGCTCAGGACCTCAAGCCATGTGGTCCTGTCCACCAATAAACCATCTTTCCAAGCAGCCTCCATGTCTCCAGTGTCTTTTTGCCCACTTGGAGCCGAACCCAGAAGGACGTTTCTTCCAACACATGCATACCTCCCACCGCTCAGCTGGGTTTTGGGTCTCTGCTGCGCATGTGGGAGATGTGCGTGTATGCGCGAGAACAAAAAAAACATTAAGCCATCATGGCCTTATACCATGCAGGTTAAATGGTGGTCCAGTCGATGCTTGTTGGGAGGGGGAATCGCGTGACCCTGGGAATCACTGCCACGGTGGTAAATATGAGCCAAGGGTTGAAATGTTGATCCCGAGACCATGGGGATGTTGTAAATCACTAAGCTTAAGAATTCAATCTGCCTCACGGGGTTGTCTTTAAGGCTCAAAGGAAAGGCAGAGAAGACATGTAGCTTTTAAAAAAAGAAAACTTTTTATTTTTATTTTCATACAAATACAATACAATACAATAGCAGAGTTGGAAGGGACCTCGGAGGTCTTCTAGTCCAGCCCCCTGCCTAGGCAGGAAACCCTATACTGTTTCAGACAAATGGCTATCCAACCTCTTCTTAAAGACTTCCAGTGTTGGGGCATTCACAACTTCTAGAGGCAACTTCTGTCCCACTGATTAATTGTTCTAACTGTCAGGAAATTTCTCCTTAGTTCTAAGTTGTTTCCCTCCTTGATTAGTTTCCACCCGTTGCTTGTTGCTTCTTGTTCTCGGGTGCTTTGGAGAATAGTTGCAATGGGTGGAAACTAATCAAGGAGAGAAGCAACCTGAGATTAAGGAGGAATTTCCTAACAGTGAGGACAATTGATCAGTGGAACAACTTGCCTCCAGAAGTTGTGAATACTCCAAAACTTGAGGTTTTTAAAGAAGATGTTGCAGAACCTTTTGTCTGAAGTGGTCCTGCCTAAGCAGGGGGTTGGACTAGAAGACCTCCAAGGTCCCTTCCAACTCTGTTATTCTATTCTATTCTAGTCTGATGAAAAAAAAAGGAGTAGGGGAGACACGATAGCAATGTTCCAATATCTCAGGGGCTGCCCCAAAGAAGAGGGAGTCAAGCTATTCTCCAAAGCACCTGAGGGCAGGACAAGAAGCAATGGGTGGAAACTAATAAGAATTATAAATGTAAAGAAGAAGAACAATCATACTTAAAATGGTATGTAAGAGAATAAAAAGATAGAAAAAAATCTTTTGAGAAAAAGAAAAAGGGGGCTGTGTAGTTTTTAAGTCGCAAGTTTTCAGGGAAACTATTTGCTGAGAATAAGGATACAAGCCACAAAGTTACAGTCCTGCAGTCATAAGTGGGAGGAGATGGGGGATAGGAACCATGAGAATACTAATAGTAATAGTAATGCAGTCTTAGTGAATGGTTGGACAGTGGTGAGGGAATTATTTGTTTAGCAGAGTGATGGCATTTGGGGGAGAAAAACTGTCCTGGTGTCTAGTTGTCTTAGTGTGCAGTGCCCTATAGCGTCGTTTTGAGGGTAGGAGTAGAAACAATTTACGTCCAGGATGTGAGGGGTCTGGAGATATTTACACAACCCTCTTTTTGACTCCTGCAGTGTCCAGGTCCTCAATGGAAGGCAGGTTGGCAGCCATTGTTTGTTCTGCAGTTCTGATTCTCCTCTGAAGTCCGTGTGTGTCTTGTTGGGTTGCAGAGCCAAACCAGACAGTTACGGAGGTGCAAAGGACAAGACTCCATCATTCCTCTGTAGAACTGTATTTATCTACCTGGACCACCTAAGGTGGGTTAATTCCACACACACACAGAGTAGTTGTGCATCCCCATCCAGGGTCCAGGCATAACAATGTGACAAGGAAACAAACTTTTGCAGAGTCCTAGAGTGATGTGGAGGAAGGTGATGTGAATAAAGATGCTTTCATTCAGCAGTCTGCCAAGGAAAACATCTTAGAAAGGTTGCCCTCCCCCCTGTTTTTTTAAAAAAGGGAGACACCCCCCCTCCAATTAACCCTGCAGGGGTTCTTAATGGGCAATTCTCCTGAAGTGGTTGGCTGCTCCTCTGAATGTAAATTTCAGCTACTACTTAAAAGCGGTTTCCCCCACCCCCCTTCCTCCTTTCTCACTCTTCAAAATTCTCTTGTTGCTGGTATCACCTTTGCTCAAACTTGATCCTCTTAGAATGTTCCTTCCTACCTTTTCTGCTTTTAATCCTCTGTGTACCCAAAAGGGATCTGGGGGGGGGGGGGGCTTCTAATGCAGCTCATCTTAATTGCTCCAGCCTCTGAGTGGGAAGGTGATAGGCTTTTAACTTTCCTGAACTGGCTGTTTAGTGATTCTCTCTCTCCCTCCCTCCCTCCTTCCTTCCTTTCTTTCCTCCCTCCTCCTTCCCTCCTTCCTTCCTTTCCGCCCTCCATCCTTCCTTCCTTTCCTCCCTTCTTCCTTGCCTCTCTTCCTTCCTTTCCTCCCTCCTTCCTTCTTTCCTTCCTTTCATCCTTCCTTCCTCCCTTCTTTCCTTTCCTTCCTTCCATTCCTCCCTTGCCTCTCCTTCCTTTCCGCCCTCCTTCCTTCCTTTCCTCCCTTCTTCCTTTCCTCTCCTTCCTTCCTTTCCTCCCTCCTTCCTTCTTTCCTTCCCTCCTTTCATCCTTCCTTCCTCCCTTCTTTCCTTTCCTTCCTTCCTTCCATTCCTCCCTTGCCTCTCCTTCCTTCCCTCCCTCCTTCCTTCCTTCTTTCCATTCCTTCCTTCTTTCCTTTCCTTCCTTCCTTTCCTCTCTCCTTTCCTCCCTCCCTCCTTCCTTCATTCCTTTCCTTCCTTTCCTCCCTTCTTCCTTTCCTCTCCTTTTCCTTTCCTTCTTTCCCTCCTTCCTTCCTTTCCTCCCTCTCTTCTTTTCTTTCCTTCCTTCCCTTCCCCCCTCCCTTCTTCCTTCCTTCCCTCCCTCCCTCCCTCCCTCCCCAGCCAGGTTAAAACAATGAATCCCTGTAAATCTTTAGTCCTTGGCTGATCTTGCCATCATATTCATAACCCCAAGGCAAAAAAAAAACCCCACCCCCAATGCCTTGCCTAAATCACAGGCCTTAAAGTAGCTTAGAGCTGAGTTTTTGGGTTTGGTCTCCCTCCTGCATTCATTCATTCATTTTAAAATTCATTTATTTTCTTCCTAAAGCTCTCGGTGGCATGTACGGGTGTTTAATCTTCAAAATGGAGAGGCGTAGAAGGAAGATTGAGGAAAACTAA
Organism: Thamnophis elegans; assembly: GCF_009769535.1. Taxonomy (NCBI): domain Eukaryota; kingdom Metazoa; phylum Chordata; class Lepidosauria; order Squamata; family Natricidae; genus Thamnophis; species Thamnophis elegans. The sequence continues at coordinate 4,731,578 of NC_045555.1, read as the reverse complement.
ATGAGCTGCACTCATTTAATTAAACATTGTGACAGAACGCCTAAAGGGCTTTCCCACTAAGGGTGAGAAGGTGATTTCACGTAGGGTCCATATAACCATATATTATATACAGGCCTCATTACTCTGTTTTGGATTCTGATATGACCTTGTCTAATCAATACAGTAGTATTGTATTATATTTTTTAATTGTACAGTATTATATCAATACAGTACATTGTTTCACACACACACACACACACACACACCTTCTCAGCATCAATGGAAAAGTCCTTGCCACAATATTTAATTCAATTTTGCTAAAATTTCTTTTTTTTTTTAGATCGCTCTTTTCTGTAAAGACATTAGCCTTTACCCCATTTTCAAACTTGTAAATATTTTTAAGTAAAATGACATTTTATATTGGTATGAGTCAACAACTCCAGGCATGCTTTTATTCTTTTATTTGCATTTTGGGGGAGAGAGGGGGAGGAGGGAGGGAAGGAGAAATAGAGCAGAGAGAGCAGGGAGAGAGGAGAGAAAGAAGAGGAGAGAGAGAGAAAGGGGAGAGGAGAGAGAGAGAAAGGGGAGAGGAGAGAGAGAGAAAGGGGAGAGAAGAGAGAGAAAGTGAGAGGAGGATGAAAAATAGAGGAAAGAGCAGAGAGAGGAGAGAAAGAAGGAGAGAGGAGAGAGAGAAAGAGGAGAGCGAAAGAGAAGATAAAGACAGAGGATAGAAGAGAGAAAAGAGAAAAAAAAGAGAAAGAGGAGAGGAGAGAGAGCAAGAGGAAAAAGAGGAAAGATGAGAGAGAGAGAGCAAGGAGGGAGAGAAAGAAGGAGAGAGGAGAGCGAGAGGAAAGAGGAGAGCGGAAAGAGAAGAGAAAGACAGAGGAGAGGGGAGAGAAGAGAGAAAAAGAGAAAGAGAGAGATGAGGAGAGAGAGAGCAGGGAGAGGAGAGAGAGAAGGAGAGGAGAAAAGAGAGAAAGAAGAGAGCGAAAGAGAAGAGAGAGAGGAGAGAGAAAAGAGGAGGGGAGAAAGAGGAAAGAGAAGAGAAAAGAGGAGAGTGAGAGAAAGAGGAGAGAGGAGAGAGAGAGAGAGAGAGGAGAGAGAGAGAGACCTTCCCTTTCCAGATAATCAGAGAAACAGGTGCGGGAAGGGCCCAGCCTGGCTTCACCTTGGCATAAAAAATTCTGCTTACAGACATTTTCTCCGCCAAGCTATGCACATCCGGGGCCTCTCCGTTCCTATCTTCCCCTTGTTCTGCCAAGAAACGAGGTGGGGCTATTGGTGTGTGCTCCTAGGTTGTGGGTCCTCCTCCTCCGCTTCCTCCTGCCACAACTTGAATCTGGAGCAAAGTGGAAGGCAGCCGATGCCAAGGCCTCCTTTCTCCCTTTCTTGGAGCAGTTTAGTTTTTTTCTTTCTTTCAACCCGTGTGATTCCTGTTAACTCCGCTGTCGGAGAACCTCTCTTAACCTGGGCTTTGCTAGGAGCCATTTCTTCTGTCTTCCCGGGCTTCCCGAGCGTGGGAAGTTTAGCGCCCAACCATCTCTTCTAGAAAAAAAAAAAAAGAAATATCCTGGGAAATATTGAAAAGGCAGAATATGATTTTCCCTGGATCAGAAATGGAGAAATGTGTTTTTAGGCAGGGAACAGACTCACTCTTAATTGCCCCCGCCTTTGTCAACCGGCCATTAAAAGGCCTGTCTATTCTACATAACAAAGATCTCCCCCTTCAGCTCCCGAGGGATGGGATGAAGGCATGATAGTATCAGCCCTTTTACCCATCTCACCAGAGGGCACCTGGGAAGAAGCAATGCTCAACCAAGCTTGGGACTCAAAAGATACACAACCTACAAAGATAGCTAAGAAACACACACACCGTGGCCGCCCCTGGGAGTCTGACAACCAATCAGAATACATTTCTTACACAGGAACAGGAAACAGAGAGGTGGGGCCGAACAGAGAGGAGAAAAAAATTCAGCAAGGCCTTTTTTCTCTCCTTTTTTCCTCACCCAACATCTGGAAGCATGGGATCCCCCTTTTCTGTTCAGTATGACCCTGTCCACTATTAAACCATCTTTCCAAGCAGCCTCCATGTTTCCAGTGTCTTTTCCTCCACTTGGAGCCGAACCCAGAAGGACATTTCTTCCAACATGAGTTTAACGGTCATTGCACCTCGTGCAACGAAATTAAATGCCATCTTCGGCGTCCTTCGTACATAAGAAAACTGCAAAAATAAAACAGAAACACACATCCTTCCCGTTCTATTACACAATTCAATTGAAAACCCCTGACATGGCATTAACATTCACTATATAGTAGAATAGGCACACGGCGGCTCAGCGGCTAGGACGCTGAGCTTGTCGATCAGAAAGGTTGGCCGTTCGGTGGTTCGAATCCCTAGCGCCGCATAACGGAGTGAGCTCCCGTGACTTGTCTCAGCTTCTGCCAACCTAGCAGTTTGAAAGCGTGACCCGACAAGAGCGTGCCGACAAAACTGCGGCGCTAAAATCGTGATGTCATCAACGTGATGTCATCAACACGCTGACAACAGCGTGCCGACAGACGCGCGATTTAGGTTAGGTTAGGGTTAGAGTTAGGTTTACAGTGTGCTTCTGTCAACGCGCTGTTGTCGGCATGCTTCAGCGCTCATTCGTCCGCGCAGCTTAGAACTCACGGTTTTGTCACCGCGATTTAGTCGGGCATGCTTTTGTCGTTCGCCCTTTTGTCGGTGAACCGTTCGAAAGCAGGTAAAAAATGCAAGTAGAAAAACAGGGACCACTTTTGGTGGGAAGGGAACAGCGTTCCGTGCGCCTTCGGTGTGGAGTTATGCCGGCCACATGACCACAGAGACGTCTTCGGACAGCGCTGGCTCTTGTGCTTTGAAACAGAGATGAGCACCGCCCCCTAGAGTCGTGAATGATAACTTTAAGCCCTACAGCCCATAAAAACTGTGGTTTCTTTTAGTATTTGGAAAGTTTAGTTTATTGTCATTGCACACCATACAACAAAATTAAATGCCATCTTCAGTGTACACTAACTATAAAAATAAAAGACAAACGCATATCCTTCACATGCTATATAATTGAAATTGAAAACCCGGTATTGCATTAATATTGCACTATACAGTAGAATGCAATGGTTCCACCACAAAACCGCGGTCGACAAAATCGTGCTCGACGAAAGCGCGTACGTGACGTCATCACAGCGTGACGAAAACATCGCGCTGTGAGCGGTAAATGTAAAATTAAAGCGAAAACCTTACCCTAACCCCCCCAAACCTAACCCTAAACCTAACCCTTAACCTAACCCTAAACCTAACCCTAAACCTAACCCTTAACCTAACGCTAAACCTAACGCTAACCCTTAACCTAACGCTAAACGTAACCCTAACGCTTAACGTAACCCTAAACCTAACCCTTAACCTAACCCTAAACCTAAACCTAACCCTTACCTTTATGTGAATCGGCTTGCTTTAATTTTATTTTTATTTCAATTTTTAATTTTTTTCGTCACGCTGTGATGACGTCACGTACGCGCTTTCGCCGAGCGCGCTTTTGTCGACCGCGGTTATGACGGGTCACGGAATGCAATATAGTTTTTCTCTGTGGTAGAACCTGTTTTTCAGCCTATTCGTCCTTGTTTTTATTGCCCTGTACCGGCTGCCAGATGATAATAGTTAAAAAAAAAGGGGGTGCCCAGGATGAGATGGGTCTTTAAGGATGTTTGGAACTTTCTTAAGGCAGCGGGAGCTATAAAGCTCTTCCAAAGAGGGGAGAGGGGCAACCCAGGATCCTCTGGGCAATGACGTTGACCCTCTGGAGCACTGCTTTATCCGCCACTGTGCAATTGGCAAACCACACACAGGCGCAGGAAGTTAAAATACTCTCTGGTGCAGCGGTAGAAGGTCATCTGCAGTTTTCCATTCAGTTGTTGTTTCCCCGAGAAGTCTCAGGTCGTATAATCTCTGCTGGGCCCTTTGGAACCAGGGCTGCAATGTGAGTTGCCCCAGGCCAGGTCCTCTTTTTATGATAACACCCCGAAACTTCAAACTGGCCACTTGCTCCACTCGGTCTCCACTGATGACCAAGGATAGGATGTCTGATCTATTCCTTCTGCAGTCCACTCTAAGCTGTGGTTTTCCTAGCTAGAAAAGTACCAGCCGCTGTCAGTTCAAGTTTGAGGAATGTCTAATGTTTGTTTCTTGATAAGTGAGAAGTATTTCTCTGCTCCTTCCCTCTCTGCACAAGGGGCTCAGCCACCATGAAGAAATATTCCAGGTATGGTAAAGGGAGGGTCAGCTGCAGTCTGGGAAAATTCTTCCTCTCTGTGAAAGGTGAGCGCTGCAAGAAATACCGTTTTTTCAGAGTATAACACTCTCTAAACTATAAGATGCACCTAGCTTTTGGGAGCGGGGGGGGGGGGGGCGGGGCGGGAAACAAAGGAAAAATATCTGCCTCTGTCTTGCCACTTTGCAACAAACAGCAACAATATGGATAATATACACTGTTTGTAGTGTCATATTTCAGACTATACTTGTACAGATGTTGTTAAAATTGATGTGGCTTTCTGGAAGTATAGTTATTCTCTGCTATTTAAAGGAATAGCACTTTTTAAAGCAATAGCACGGGGCCTCTTCAGATCAAGCATTTACAGTATTTTAAAAAGCGTCTTCATTTTGTTAAGTTGTCTAGAACAATAATGAAGCAGTCTTTAAAAAAAAATAAGTCTAATAATTTGAACATTCTATAAGCATTTGTAGTTTGTTACCTCCTTGCAGCAAACAGCCTGATTAGCACAAGAAAAAAAAATCTGCCTCCCAGCAATTTGCCAAGTGGAGCAAACAGCAAGTTTCACTTTCAATTTCTCCTGATCATCAGCTGTTTCAGGCTGCAGGGATTGTTATGGCCTATTGAACCCTCTGCAAGCCCTCATTTGCTGCAAAAAGGTAAATTGTGGGGAGGCAGAGGCCAAAGGGATGGGGCCTGTGGGTGGGTCTACATTCAGTGTATAAGACGCACCCAAATTTTCGCCCTCTTTTTTGGGTGGGGGAACACAAAATGCAAGTAGTCTTACCCTGTATATGTGTGTATGTGTGTGTGTATGTGTTATATTTGTGCTGATAAATAAATAGACTAGTATACCCTTACTGGGATTCTGGCTAGCTGATGAGAGCTAAATAGCTTGAAATAGATCTACTAGTCTCCCTTTATTTATTTATCAGCACAAATAAAACACAATATAACAAAGGCAACAGTAAAAATATTGGGTTTCTGTCGTGATGGACTCTTGTGACGAGCCGATTGACAGATGATGGAAGCAGTTAGCTTCCTCCCATAATTGAGGCTTACCAGGGGTTGTGACACTATACATACATACATACATACATACATACATACATATACTATACATATACATATACACACATACATACATACATACATACATATATATAGTGTCACAACACCTGGTTGTAATATATATAACAACTCCCGGTATACCCAAATATGGGAGGAAGATCACTACTTCCATTCTCTGTCCTTCGGCTCGTCACAAGAGACCATCCAGACAGAAACCCATATTTTTACTGTTGCACAAATACAACATACATACATACATACGTATGTATGTATGTATGTATGTATGTATATGTGTGTGTGTTTGTGTGTGTGTGTGTATGTATGATTGTATGTATTGTGTCACAACTCCTGGTATGCCCAAATATGGGAGGGAGCATACTGCTTCCCTTTTCTGTCTATCGGCTCACTCTGGGAGCCATCCAGGCAGAAAGCCATTTTTTTATATTGCCTTGTTACATTTGTGTTGCAATTTATTTATCAGCACAATTGCAACACACACACACACACACACACACACACGACAAATATATATATTTGCCACCAAAAAAAGCCACCAGGTCTTATTTTCGGGGGGGATGTCTACTGACTCACTGTTCTGACCTAGGCTTCCTGATCCATGCTCCCCACTTAATTGGGTGACGGTTGTTTTAATTCCTCCCCAAATTGGTATAATCCCCACCCCCTCCATATCATTTTTTAAAAATCAATTCATCTTGACTTCATGAGCCGAGGTGGCGCAGTGGTTAGGGTGCAGTACTGCAGCCACTTCAGCTGACTCCTAGTTCTGCAGTTGGGCGGTTCTAATCTCACCGGCTCAAGGTTGACTCAGCCTTCCATCCTTCCGAGGTGGGTAAAATGAGGACCCAGATTGTGGGGGCGATATGCCGACTCTGTAAACCACTTAGAGAGGGATGAAAGTCCTATGAAGCGGAATATAAGTCTAACTGCTATTGCTATAACTGTTATTGCTACGATGCACAATAAGTTGCCCATCCTTCTTCGCCCCGGCGTAATGTTGCGTTACTCCTTTGTTATTTGTCCTTACCTCTTCTGTGTGCCGGTTTTAAATTTGGTTCGGTTTTCTTGCAATCGTTGTCCTTTATGGTTTTCATTTATTTGGGGCACGGAGGATTTTTAGGGAGAAAAAAACAAGGCAAGAAGAAAAATAATAATTGCCAGCTGAAACTTCACAGCTGTGAAGATGTGGATTCTAATCTAAAAAGAGATAGGCTATAATAAAAAAAAAGCCGGATTTTGCAATGGTCTTTGGAGGCAGTTCTGCTTCCGCAGTCAAATTCTTGTCAACGGAATGGGACAATTCGTTGCAGCCAATTTTGCTGCGGCCAACTCGCTGTGAGATAATTCAACAATTTAATTGAATTATTTAAAATTGTTTCTCACTCACATTTTGTTTTGCTTGTCCTTTGGCATTCACTCTGTGATGATTCAATTAGATCAGTGGTTCCCAAACTTGGCAACTTTAAGACTTGTGGACTTCAACTCCCAGAATTCTCCAGCCAGCAGAGCTCTGCTGGCTGGAGAATTCTGGGAGTTGAAGTTCACAAGTCTTAAAGTTGCCAAGTTTGGGAACCACTGAATTAGACTATTCTAATGGAGGGATGCAGTGGCTCAGTGGCTAAGACGATGAGTTTGTCGATCAGAAAAGGTCGGCAGTTCAGCGGTTCGAATCCCCAACGCCGCGTAACGGAGGGAGCTCCCGTGACTTGTCCCAGCTTCTGCCAACCTAGCAGTTCGAAAGCATGCAAAAATGCAAGTAGAAAAATAGGAGCCACCTTTGGTGGGAAGGGAACAGCGTTCCGTGTGCCTTCGGGAATTGGGTCATGCCAGCCACATGACCACGGAGACATCTTCGGACAGCGCTGGCTCTTTGGCTTTGAAACGGAGATGAGCACCGTCCCCTAGAGTCGGGAACGACTAGCACATATGTGCGAAAGGAACCTTTACCTTTACTATATCAATGTAACTCTTGCCCCATGTCAAGTTGTCCCCCTAGCAAATTGACCATACTGAGTTGTCTTGCGGCAAGTTGGGTGTGGTGAGTTGGCAATGGCAAGTTGTGATAGACAACACGTTGCCAATTCTTAGCAACCGCACAGGACAGGAAGCCTTTTGGAGTTGCAATTCTTGCGACTGTCATCTGCACCCCTGTAACTGCCTGAGTTGTCTCTGGAACCCAACAAGACAGACACGGACTTCAGAAGACAATCAGAACTGCAGAACAAACAATGGCTACCAACCTGCCTTCCATTGAGGACCTGGACACTGCAGGAGTCAACAAGAGGGCTGTGTAAATATCTACAGACCCCTCGCATCCTGGACGTAAATTGTTTCAACTCCTACCCTCAAAATGTCTCTATAGGGCAATGCACACCAGAACAACTAGACACAAGGACAATTTTTCCCCCAAACGCCATCACTCTGTAACACCCAATTCCCACAATACTGTCAAATTATCTGCTAAGACTGTATTACTATTATTCTTCTCTTCCTTCCTAGTACCTATCTCTTTCCACTTATGACTATAACCATGTTGTTGTATATTTACAATTTATATTATTTTTATTGTTTCCTAGTATGATTTGATTGCTTATTAGTACTATGACTGTCACTATAAGTGTTGTATCCTATTATTCTTGATGAATATATTTTTTTCTTTATGCACGCTGAGAGCGTATGCCTCGAAGACAAATCCCTTGTGTGTCCAATCACACTTGGCCATAAAGAATTCTATTCTATTCTATTCTATTCCATTCCATTCCATTCCCATTCTCATTCCCTTGTGTGTCCAATCACACTTGGCCAATAAAGTATCTATCTATTCTGTTCTGTTCTATTCTATTCTTTCCCATTCCCATTCCCTTGTGTGTCCAATCACACTTGGCCAATAAAGAATTCTATTCTATTCTATCCCATTCCCTTGTGTGTCCAATCACACTTGGCCAATAAAGTATTCTATTCTATTCTATTCTATTCTATTCTATTCTATTCTATTCTATTCTATTCTATTCTATTCTTTCCCATTCCCATTCCCTTGTGTGTCCAATCACACTTGGCCAATAAAGAATTCTATTCTATTCTATTCTATTCTATTCCATTCCCATTCCCTTGTGTGTCCAATCACACTTGGCCAATAAAGAATTCTATTCTATTCTATTCTATTCCCATTCCCATTCCTTGTTCTGTTCTGTTTAAATTCTATTCCATTCCATTCTACCCTACCCTATCCTACCCTACCCTACCCTATTCTATTCCTATTTTCTATTCTATTCCGATGTTTCTCTGCTTTGCTCTCTTCTTCTCTTCTCTTCTCCTCCGCTCCGCTCTGTTCTAACATCACCTTCTTTAATTCTTCCTCCTTTCTCCAGGTGAGGGTTTGGAGATACCTGAAGGGGAAAGAGGTGGTGACTCATGAGATCCTCTTGGACGGCGGGAACAAGGTGATGATTGGGGGCTTTGGGGACCCCTTGATCTGCGACAACCAGGTCTCCACGGGGGACACCCGGATTTTCTTCGTCAATCCTGCCCCGCACTACATGTGGCCTGTTCACAAGAACGAACTGATGCTGAACTCCAGCCTGATGAGGATTACTTTGCGAAACCTGGAAGAGGTGGAACACTGCGTCGAAGGTAAGTTCCCAGGCGCGGCACTTGAAACCGTGGCTGGCTTCGATCCTTTTACAGGCAGTCCTCGACTTAAAACCACAACTGAGCCCCAAAATGTCTACGGCGAAGCGAGACATTCGTTAAGGGAGTTTTGCCCCCTTTTCCGAACGTCCTCGCCACCTCGGGTGTTAAGTGAATCGCTGCGATTGTTAAATGAGGAACACGGTTGTTAAGTGGATCTGGCTTCCCCACGGACTTGGTGGCAAAGGGGGAATCACGTAACCCCCGGACGCTGCAACCCGTCATAAATATGATCATACAAATTTTGTTCATGGGATCGTGGAAATGCCGGAATGGCCTTAAGGGTGAAAAACGGTCGTAAGTCACTTTTTTCAGTGCCGTTGTAACTTTGGACAGTCACTATGTGAACTGTCGTAAGTCAAGGACTACCTGAAATCTGATTTATCGTCGGAAACACCAATTAAGCCCAATCCCTTGGGCCTCTCATTTAAGAATTTACTAAACAAGTCTCCTGTGTTCTAATCATAAGGACTGGAACAGGAGCCGGCCACCTGCGGCTCCGGAGCCGCAAGTGGCTCTTTTCATCCATCTGCTGCGGCTCCCTGTCTCCGGTCGGCTCCAGAATTGATAGGGCTTTTGGTTAGGACAGGTAGAGGAAAAAGGATGCAGCGCTAGGAGGAGACTCTATGGTGGGGGAACCGGACTTCCGGTCGGCTCCAGATTTGAATGAGGGTGGGCTTCCAGTTAGGACCTTTGTGGCTCTTTGAGTGTTTAAGGTTGCCGACCCGCAAGACTAGAACCTTTGAAATAAAAGCTGAATATTCACACAGCAGGCCAAGATATATTCCACCATGGTGTGGTTTTGATTTCCTGCAATTTGTACTCACTTGTCGAATTTCACGGGGGCCACGCAAACTCCGCGAAAGACTCTGGGTGGCGTCCATTACTACAAAGTGTAAAAACAAAGAAAAGAATGATGTGCGATCATTCGGGGGGGGACGGACATTCAGATTAAAATATAAAAATCCAAGAAGGAACTTGGTCTCTTATCCCAGCCCAAGTTTTTTGGGGGAAACTGCCAAATTTCTACATACTTTTTTTTATTATTTTAAAGAGGTTTGTGAATCTCTCGATACATATTTGGGTTTTTTTTTGTTGTTGTTGTTAATCACGACCGACATGGTGTGTGTCCCATTCATAAGAACGATGTGTGCGTGCTTAAGGGTGTGTGTTTTAACAGTAAGCTGCAAAACCCCAAAGAAACTCCTCAGGCATTTTAAAAACTGGAATGTGCTCAGAGTTACACATTCCGACTTGATTGCCTCTTAACTTTTTCTCTGTATTTGCTTTCCAACCACTGATTATTATTATTATTTTAAACAAGCCGCTATATTTGACTGCGCTTTGCCATCCCGTGCTGTGTGCATTTATTGCTGGTTATGTCTTCTTTTAGAGAGCTCTTAACGGCGGAGATAATCCATAAATCCTGATTGTTTTTTTAAAAAAATTGGCTAGTATTATTTGAGCTTCTTTGCAAGCGGCTTTGCAAACTTGACAGCTTTAAGACTTGTGGACTTCAACTCCCAGAATTCGTCCTCCGGTCATGTTGGCTCAGGAACTCTGGCATTGAAGTGTGCAAGTCTTAAAGCTGTCAAGTTACAAGACCCTGGCACCCCTAACCCTTTAGGAAAAAAAACCCCAGGGGTGTTCAAACTTGACAGCTTTAAGACTTGTGGACTTCAACTCCCAGAATTCATCCTCCGGTCATGTTGGCTCAGGAACTCTGGCATTGAAGTGTGCAAGTCTTAAAGCTGTCAAGTTACAAGACCCTTGCACCCCTAACCCTTTAGAAAAAAAATCCCAGAGGTATTCAAACTTGACAGCTTTAAGACTTGTGGACTTCAACTCCCAGAATTCCTCCTCTTGCTCTTCATCTTGATGATGTGCGGACGGGCGGTAGGGGAGGGAGCTGGAACCGGTTCTAAACGGACCTGTAGATTTGTGGAACCTTCTTCTATAGAAGAGGTTAGAACTGGCAGGAACCCACCCCTGGAAGAGATGCTAAATCCAAAGATGGAGTTGAGGCCAGAATTATTTCTACTAGGGATCACAAAAGAAAAATCATGGCAAAGGTGGACTACATTTAATGCTGCATATTTCACCTGGTTTTTGCACAAAAATGGAAAAATAAGGAGACTCCCTGGGAACAAGAAATTATAAGGAAGAACCTGACGTGCGCAGAAATGGACAGACTGACTCTAGAGCTTAATAGGGAGGGTGAGGCGGAATATCACGAAATCTGGGACAAATGGTACCGATGGTTAGAAATGAAGGGAAAAGGGCGGGACAGAAAAACACAGACAAGTTAAGAATGGGAAAATAGGGTATTACAAATGTGCGATAGGTAGGAATTGGATATGGGTTTGTATGGTTAGTAATTATATAAAGAAAGGCTCAACGGACAGGCCATCTGATTGACCTCAGACACCTATGTAATGGATTAAAAATTGTAATTGTTGTAAGATCAAATCTTTATATGGAAACGTTTATGCCAGAAATGTCACACTCTATCCCATTCGCTGGCTGGGGAATTCTGGGAATTGAAGTCCAGACATCTTCAAGTGGCCAAGGTTGAGAAACACTGCTCTATCCAATGTTTTTAAACTTTATCTAGTTAAAAGAAAAACCTTTAAAAATAAACTGGGACTTTAGTACAGGGAGCCAGGAGAGGGTTGGAGAAGGAAGTGGAGATTGGAAAGAACAGAGAAAATAACACCATGTGTGTGTGTGTGTGTGTGTGTTGGGAGAGGACTGGCGTTACTCCAGGCGAAAATCTCTCCTCCATTCATTCATTCCAATCCGGTGGACTCAGCTGCATTTTTGCTCATTTAAATCATGTGGAGTTTGAACACACTCTGGGGATATAAAGAGAGAGATGCATTCTTTGGGATATGATGCCAACCCTGACTGGTGACTAGGAAATTATTTAAGGAAGAGGTGAGGTTTTTTTTAAAGAGGCATTGAAAGGCTTCATCCTCCTCTTCCTGTCCATGCAGAACCTTAAGAGTGACATTTGCACATTCCCCTAATCCAGTGTTTCCCAAACTTGGCAACTTTAAGACTTGTGGACTTCAACTCCCAGAATTCTCCAGGCAGCAGAGCTTAAAGTTGCCAAGTTTGGGAACCGCTGCCCTAAGCCTTAATGTATCTGCTCTCATTCGGCTTGCTTTGGCTCTGAAAACCTCTGATGGCGTAAACCAGGCTTGTAAGAAAACATGGCTGAACTGTGGGTGTGAACCCAATCTTTGGGGGTTAAGGTAAAGGTTCTCCTCGTACATCTGTGCTAGTCGTTCCCGACTCTAGGGGGCGGTGCTCATCTTCGTTTCAAAGCCGAAGAGCCAGCTCTGTCCGAAGATGTCTCCGTGGTCATGTGGCCGGCATGACTCAATGCCCGAAGGCGCATGGAATGGCGTTACCTTCCCACCAAAGGTGGCGCCTATTTTTCTACTTGCATTTTTTTACGTGCTTTCGAACGACTAGGTTAGCAGAAGCTGGGACAAGTCACGGGAGCTCACTCCCTTACGCGGCGCTTAGGGATTCGAACTGCCGAACTGCTGACCTTTCTGATCGACAAGCTCAGCCACTGAGCCACCCTTGGGGAGCTAACCAAATCAGAAAAGGCACGGGGGAGGGGGGATTTCCAAATAGGAAGATTTAGGAAAGTGCCATGTGGAGTTCATTAAGTGGCCTCCATTGCATTGTTTACCTTGTGCATGCTTGTACACAAATAACACAACACCTGCATGTATACACAGATGCTTTCAGACTGATGTTCACGCAGTACTCTTAAGAAAGGGGAAACCAGCCGGATTGAATTATAGACCACAAAGCTTTAGCTGGAGTCCCCATTTTACTTTGAGTGATATCCCCTTCATCTCTGAAATAAGATCTGAGTCCTTCTTCCTAGTTGAGAGGCGCAAGCATTGACTGCAAGAGATTAGATTTTTTTTATAATAAATTTTTATTTTATTTTTAATTTTTAAAACAAACACAACGCGTCCTTCTTTACATGCTGTAGAAAGTGTATCGGTTGGTTACAAAAGACTTTCGTCCATCTCTTATTTATTATTTTATTTATTTATTTATTTATTAAATATATTTATATTCCGCCCAATCCCGAAGGACTCGGGCGGCTTACAAAAATAAGAGAAAAAAAACAACTTCCACAGTCAACAAACATAATTCGTATTAACTCAAGTATTTTAACTCAGATATGTGTACATATTACCATCATCATATCTCCATTTTCATTTGACTATAATTTTTAAACGTCCTTCATCATAAAATATACCAAGATTTAATACATAGCCACATACTGACATTTCATTTACTATTTCTAAAATCCTCCAATAACACTGAATCCTTATGTCCTACTCTAGCTAAACATCCATAATATTTAATAACAAAATTTTCTAATCCTCCGTTCCAAATCACTGATAACAATTTACATCCAGCTTCCTTATGTTGTACCCATACCCATATATGTTGTTATCCTTATCCCGTGAGATTAGATTTTGAAGGCAATTTAGTCCAATCCCTTTCTCAGTTCGGTTCCTGAGATCTTAAAACAGGGAAAGGCCCAGATAGTAAAGCTAAGGGTTCCCCTCGCACATCTGTGCTAGTCGTTCCCGACTCTAGGGGGCGGTGCGCATCTCCATTTCAAAACCGAAGAGCCAGCGCTGTCCGAAGACGTCTCCGTGGTCATGTGGCCGGCACGACTCAACTCCCGAAGGCGCACGGAACGCTGTTCCCTTCCCACCAAAGGTGGTCCCCATTTTTCTACTTGCATTTTGATTTTTATTACCAATCTGGGAGAACCGGTAGCTTTTCCCTTATTTCCTAATACGACTACTTAGTAACATTCTGTCTCTCTTCTTTGTCTTTCGTTTTAAAAGTCAGCCTGTCCATCTTGGCACACTCTTAAGATTTTCCGAACGATCTCCTTCGTTGCTAAGGAGGGGCATTTTAGCGGCGTGAGATCTTCCCCTGTGGTTGAAGTGACAAGAGACTTCACCTCTCTAATCTACTTTGTGAGGACAAAAATTGACCGAAGGATCGCTTTCTTTTGAATTACCCATCCCGTTTTTCTTCCATTGTGGAGTAAAAACGAGGGATACTGTAATTGCTGTATGTTTCTAATAATGATTAATATTGATTGAGCGTTCCGGACGAGAAGATATTCATTCATTCAGCTGGATAACCAACTCAGGTATACGACATTAGTCTTCTTGGGCTCGGACAATTCACATCCACTCCTGAGCTGGACTGTTTTTTTATTCTTATTTTTTTCAAGTTTCCATTTTATCCAGCTGCTCTTTCCCTGCCTCTCTCCTTTATAACCCCCCTCCTCCTCCTCCCACACCCCACTTTCTTTCTTCCAGCCTCCCTTTAACACTGAGGAGTTTTGTTCTTGTAAAGTGGTCCGTGCAAAATTTCCTTTTCAGTGGCCTTAAAAAGGGCTCCTAAGAATCTCCTGGAGGAGCAAGGAAAATTTGCTGGCAAAGCAGATAGATCTCACCGTACATTTCCCAGGCTCCTGGCTCTTAGCAAAGAAACAACAACAAAAAAACTCTGGGAAGAGTTTTTTTTTCCCCCTCTCCTTCTCTTAATCCTTCCTGGTACCTTTGTGGTGGCTTTCAGTCAAGAGAAGACCTCCTTGTTTTCCTAAACTGTGTGTGTGTGTGTGTGTGTATTGTGTTGTGCCTTCCTCCCTCTCTCAAACAGGCTTCCATTTTCAGCAAGGCTGGGAAAGTTGGATCAACAGCTGTGAAAAATGGCATTTTAGTGTAAGGAACGCCTGCTGGGCAAAATGTTTTTTTGGCCTGGGGATGTGTTGTGGGGCTCAGCTACCCATAGGGGTTCAGGAGTGGGATAGATCCTTGCTTCGTTTGGAAGGTTATCGTCGCAATGCGTCTAGGAAGTCGTAAAGAATGGTTAGTTAGACTTTGTTGGGCTTCCCGTAATTTTATTCGTCGTGGTTGCCGATGGGCCAGGTTTCCCCCCCCCCAGAAATGGGATATCCATCAGTTCTTCTTCTCCAGAGTGGTATAGTCTGCTCAAGAGTTCATCAGCTTTAATGAAAAGAAGGACTAGGGGTGACATGATAGCTGTCTTCTAATATCTCAGGGGCTGCCCCCAAAGAAGAGGGAGTCAAGCTATTCTCCAAGGCACCTGAGGGCAGGACAAGAAGCAATGGGTGGAAACTAATCAAGGAGAGAAGCAACTTAGAACTGAGGAGAAATTTCCTGACAGTGAGAACAATTAATCAGTGGAACAACTTGCCTTTAGAAGTTGTGAATGCCCCAACACTGGAAGTCTTTAAGAAGATGTTGGATAGTCATTTGTCTGAAACGCTATAGGGTTTCCTGCCTAGGCAGGGGGTTGGACTAGAAGACCTAGTTATAGAGCCAAGGTGGCGCAGTGGTTAGGGTGCAGTACTGCAGGCCACTTCAGCTGACTGTTATCTGCAGTTCAGCGGTTCAAATCTCACCGGCTCAAGGTTGACTCAGCCTTCCATCCTTCCGAGGTGGTGTGAAATGAGGACTCAGACTGTGGGGGCGATATGCTGACTCTGTAAACCGCTTAGAGAGGGCTGAAAGCCCTATGAAGCGGTATATAAGTCTAACTGCTCTTATTGCTATTGCTATAGGACCTCCATTATTCTAGTCCATTCCATTCATTCTCTCTTCTCTTCTCTTCTCTTCTGTCATTTGCTACTTGATATGAGAGAGTGACAGAGATGGCCTTTTAAGGCCACTCCATCTCAATCTAGATTAAAACATGCCAAACAGGTGGTTCCCCAGCCCTCCATTTCTACTTACACAGATTAACAGAGTTGGAAGGGACCTTGTAGGTCATCTAGTCCAACCCCTCCCACCCCGAGCAGGAGACCCTACACCATTTCTGACAAATGGCAGTCCCGTCTCTTCTTGAAAGCCTCCAGGGATGAAGCTCCCACCACTTCCGAAGGCAACTTCTGTTCCATGGGTTGATGGTTCTCACTGTCAGGAAATTCCTCCTTATTTCCAGCTTGAATCTCTCCTTGGTCAGTTTCTATCCATTGTTCCTTGTCTGGCCTTCGGGAGCTTTGGAAAATAGCTTGACCCGCTCAAATATTGGAAGGCTGCTCTCCTGTCTCCCCTGGTCCTTCTCTTCACTAGACCAGCCATGCCCAGTTCCTGTAACCGTTCTTCTATATTTTGGACATGATAGCCACATTCCAATATTTGAGGGGCTGCCACAGAGAGGAGTGGGTCAAGCTATTCTCCAAGTCACCTGAAGGACAGATAGGAATAATGGATGGAAACTGACCAAGGAGATTCAACCTGGAAATAAGGAGACATTTTCTGACCGGGAAAACAATCAACCCATGGAATAGAAGAGAGGCCAAGGAGAGATTCAACCTGGAAATAAGGAGGAATTTTCCTGAGAACATTCCACCCATGAAACAGAAATTGCCTTCGGAAGTTGTGGGAGCTTCATCCCTGGAGGCTTTCAAGAAGAGACTGAACTGCCATTTGTCAGAAATGTTGAAGGGCCTCCCGCTTGGGCGGGGGGGTTGGATTAGATGACCTCCAAGGCCCCTTCCAACTCTGCTCATCTGTAAAATCAAATCCTTGACTTTCCTCCGTGTGACATCCCTTCAGAAGTTTGAAGGACACTATCCGATCTTCTCTGATCATCTCATCTCCAGGCTGAAGAGTCTCATTCGGCCAAGTTCCCCTTCTTTGAACCCGTTTCAGATTTCTAAATCCTTCCCAAACGTCCAAAGGAGCTGGATCAAATTCTTGGCATGGGATCTGAACCATACAGGGGGAAAAAAAAAACCCCCAACCTCCAGAACAATGAGACCGACGATTTAGAAATTATTTTCAGTCGATGTGGCCTAAAACAGCACTTGCCCTTTAGCTGATCTCTATTCAGCTATTATTCCTGTATCATTTTCTGTCTTTTTTCTTTCTTCTTTAGAAATGGATATGAAAAGCTTGCTCTTTCCCCTTCATTCAGGTTCAACTGAGACTTATTCCCGGGGTTAATGACTTAGTTGTTTTCTCGTGTTATTTTAGATTATTTTTCTCTTTTCCACCCCCCCCCCCCCCTTGCTTTTCCTGTTTTGGCTGGCTGACACAGAATCTCAAGGCTGTTTAGTTTTAGAGGCTCGTGAACTCCTGGTTTGAGAAGGAACACAATGCAAAGTATCATCTCGGTCATGGTTGCTGGACTATTATCATTCCACTGCCCGAGAAGGAAATCTTGACAAAATCCAGTCTCCCGCTTCTGCCTAAATCTCTCTTCCCCCCTTTCCTTTTGAGATGCTTTTGGCTTTCCCCAGCTTCCTGTTGGAGTGGTACTCATTCTTTTCCATGGGAATAGAAACAAACCTTTTTAAAAACAAGGGCCTTACAAGCCAGTGGTCTCTGAAACCTTTTATTGGGTGTTTGAGAAGCGTGTGTGGGGGGGGAAAGTAGTATTTCTATCTGGACAGGCTGCTCTGGAAATTATATGCACCAAAGACAACTTCCTTGTGTGCCCAATAAACACTTGGCCAATATAGAATTCTAGATTCACAAAGCTGTACTTATTATTAACGCTTATTACATCCTGCAAAACTTGCTAAAAATCAGGAAAGAGGAAAAAAGAGTTGAACTTAAGTCTCCAGACTTGGCCACTTTAAGCCTAGAGGACTTCAATTCCGAGAATGGCTGGGGGATTCTGGGAGTTGAAGTCCACCAGGCTTAAAGTGGGATGGAGACCCCTTGGACTAAAGTGAACTTGAACCGACAACATCTAAAGGTAAAAGTTCCCCTTGCACATATGTGCTAGTCGTTCCTGACTCTGGGGGGCGGTGCTCATCTCCGTTTCAAAGCCAAAAAGTCAGTGCTGTCCAAAGACGTCTCTGTGGTCATGTGGCCGGCATGACTCAACTCCCGAAGGTGCACGGAACGCTGTTCCCTTCCCACCAAAGGTGGTTCCTATTTTTCTACTTGCATTTTTAATGTGCTTTCGAACTGCTAGGTTGGCAGAAGCTGGGACAAGTCACAGGAGCTCACTCCGTTACGCAGCGCTAGGGATTCAAACCGCCAAACTGCCGACCTTTCTGATCAACAAGCTCAGCGTCTTAGCCACTGAGCCACCGTGCCCCTATTACCTATTACCTCCTGCAAAAGTTGCTAAAAATTAAAAAAGAGTCGACTAAGTCAAGTATTCTCCAACCTTGGCCACTTTAAGCCTGGTGGACTTCAATTCCCAGAATTCCCCAGACAGCTGGCTGGGGAATTCTGGGATTTGAAGTCCACCAGGCTTAACGTTGCCAAGGTTGGAGACCCCCTGGACTCAATAGCAATAGCAATAGCAGTTAGACTTATATACCACTTCATAGGGCTTTCAGATCTACCCTCTAAGCGGTTTACAGAGTCAGCATATCGCCCCCACAATCTGGGTCCTCACTTTACCCACCTCGGAAGGATGGAAGGCTGAGTCAACCCTGAGCCGGTGAGATTTGAACCGCTGAAATGCAGATAGCAGTCAGCTGAAGTGGCCTGCAGTACTGCACTCTACCCACTGCGCCACCTCGGCTCTTTTAAGTGAGTCTGTCTGAGTCTCAAGTGAGACAGACAGACAAAACATCTAGCTTGGAGAAAACGTGGGCGAAGCAAAACAGGATAGAAGTAGGCAGGGGGTCCTCTACTTACGAGACTATATTTCTGCTGCTAAGCAAGACATTTCTACGCCCTCCTTTCCCGTCAGTCTGATTGAATAAACTTTCTGGATGAAGCAGTTGCTGAAATGTTTATCAGGGAAGGAAATGGCTGGGATGTCCTTGAAAAAGTCCAGTTTATCACTGAGGACAGGAGGAGGGAAGGACACTTGTGCACAAAAATCACTGGGAATAGGACCCAGTTCAGTGGCTAACTTCAACGAACTAAAAAAGAAGAGCGGAAAAAGGAAGGATCTCACGATCGGCATCTTGTTTTCTGCCCCTTGAACCCCGGGCGGTAAATCAGAATTATCAACCAGTGTCCGTGGAAGAGAACAATTCCCTTCCTGTCCAAACGGTGAGGTGGAAAGTTGAACGGACTCGGAATAAGGTTCTTCTTTAGCCTCCTACATTTCAGATCTTCTCCCCAGGAACGAGAGAAAGAGAAAGAATTCCCACCGATCTGGTCATAAATGCAGAAGAAAAACTACTCTTGAGTGCTATTGAGGCCCACCAGCGGGCAGCGGATTCGGACAGTGAGGGGGTTGGGGAGGAAGATGGGCCAGTCCTGGAGTCTGTGGAAGGCTCTGAGGAAGGCTCTGTGTCGGAGGCAGAGAGGGGGCCAGCTGCCTTCAGAGTCAGAGATCAGTGAGGCAGAAGAACAGCTGGAGCCTGTTCCCAGTGTGAGTTGCCAGACAAAGGGAACAGCTAAAGAACAAGGGTCAACTTGGGAGAAAGGCCACAGGTGGAGGATGAATGGCCCCTCCCAAAGGAAATCAAAGAGGAGCGAAAGGGGAGTGGAGTTTGCAGGAGACAATTAGTTCACTTCATTGGTTCGTGACTCTCTGAGACTCCTGGCCAAGTTTTGCAGATCTCAGCCTGGCAGCTCTCCAAGCCAGATGAGGTCTGTGACCGTAAATCCTCCCTCGAAAGACTTTGCTGGATGTGAAGGAGCAGAATTCACAGTCAATTAATAAAAGGGGATTTTGTCAGGACCAGGAGTTTGCTTCGTACTCTTGGGAAGCCTGGCTCAGAACAGGCGTGCAGCCTTTACACAATCACCTCTGTTGGAATCCCTGATTAAAATGTGCAGAAATGGTAGGAAGAAAGCAGCTCTTTAAAACCTGAACTGGTTGTGTGTCCATTTCACAAAACCCGAGGACATATGGAGGAAGAGGTGAGATTGAGATTGAGATTGAGATGCTTGAGGTGGAGGAGGAGGAGGAAGAGGAAAGAGGAGGAGAATGAAGACTGTGAGGTCCTTTGTGCTCCCTGAGCTTGGTGGTTTTCTTGCAGACGTTTCATTACCCAACTAGGTAACTTCATCAGTGCCAGAAGGGAATGGAATTTGCAAAGTGGAGGAGGAGGGAGTGGGAGAAGGAGAGGAGAGGAGGAGAGGAGGAGGAGAGAGAGAAGAGGAAGAGGAGAGGAGGACTGCGGGGTCCTTGGTGCTCTCTCTGAGCTTGGTGGTTTTCTTGCAGACGTTTCATTACCCAACTAGGTAACTTCATCAGTGCCAGAAGGGAATGGAATTTGCAAAGTGGAGGAGGAGGAGGAGTGGGAGAAGGAAGAGGAGGAAGAGGAAGAGGAGGAGAGGAGACTGCGGGGTCCTTGGTTCTCTCTCTGAGCTTGGTGGTTTTCTTGCAGACGTTTCATTACCCAATTAGGTAACTTCATCAGTGTTAGAAGGGAGCTTGGTTTGCGGAGACGAGGAGGAGGAAATGGTAAAAACAGCGAGGAGCCATGAAATGCAAACTGTGCTTAACCTCCTGTACAGAATTCTGCGGTGAGGTACCAACCCCGGAGATGTGCAGGCCACGAGTCCAGGCTTGTCTTTCCGGATTCTGCCCTGAAGAATTAAGCTTCAGCAACGGCTGTTTTCTTATTAACTGCTCTGTGTAAAAACTCCACATTCTTTTGAGGTGACTCCTGGAAGAGACCAAGGCCTGGCGTTTTGAGTCTTTGGAGCCGACAATGAAATCCTTGGGCTGTTCTCCAGCCCATTGGCACACACACACCCCACCTCCCCAAATTATTCAACAAATTGTCCCTCTTGATGGTTTTAAATTCCCCCTTTCCTTTTTAATTATACAGATGAGTAAAGGAATATAATTCAGATGCTTTAATTCAGCCTGGTGGCTTATTTAACAGAATAACAGCGTTGGAAGGGACCTTGGAGGTCTTCTACTCCAACCCCCTGCCTAGGCAGGAAACCCTATACCGTTTCAGACAAATGACTATCCAACATCTTCTTAAAGATTTCCAGTTTTGGGGCATTCACAACTTCTGGAGGCAATTTGTTCCACTGATTAATTGTTCTCGCTGTCAGGAAATTCCTCCTCAGTTCCAAGTTGCTTCTCTCCTTGATTAGTTTCCACCCATTGCTTCTTGTCCTGCCCTCAGGTGCTTTGGAGAATAGCTTGACTCCAGAGGTGGGTTCCTACCAGTTCGCACCAGTTCGGTAGAACCGGTTCGTCAAATCTACCTAACCGGTTAGAAGAGGTTCCACCATGGACCCGGAAAGCAGGCCACACCTACAGAGGAGGTTCCAAAATTTTTGAAACCCACCACTGACACACACACACACTCGCACACACACTCACACAGAGAGAAAAGAGAAAGAAGGAAGAAAGAAAGAAAGAAGAAAAAAAAAGAAAAAGAAGAAAAAGTGAGAGAGAGATGAAAGAAAAAAAGGAAAAAGGGACAGAGAACAAAAGGAAGGAAAGAGGAGAGAGAGGAGAGAGGGAAGAAAACACATGACCAGCAAGCCACTCCCACAAAGGAGGCCACACCCACAGAGTAGGTTCAAAAAATTTTTGAAACCCACCACTGCTTGACTCCCTCTTCTTTGGGGCAGCCCCTGAGATATTGGAAGTCTGCTATCATGTCACTTCTAGTCCTTCTTTTCACTAGATTCCTGCAACTTTAACCAAGGTTAAGAACCTAAGAGCCAAGGTGGCGCAGTGGTTAGAGTGCAGCACTGCAGGCTACTTCAGCTGACTGCAGTTCTGCAGTTCGGCTGTTCAAATCTCACCGGCTCAAGGTTGACTCAGCCTTCCGAGGTGGGTAAAATGAGGACCCGTATTGTTGTTGGGGGCGATATGCTGACTCTGTAAACCGCTTAGAGAGGGCTGAGAGCCCTATGAAGCGGTATATAAGTCTAACTGCTATTGCTATTAACCAATTCCTGCGAATTTAAAAAGGCTCAGAGAACCTGTAAAGGGTGGCTAGAAAATCAAGGGCCTTTAATTCAGCTTCTTCGTTTGTTTTTTCGGTCGTACGTTTCTCCTCTGCTTTCCCTCCCTGAGTGTATATCTGGGATGCTGTTGAAAATTCCTGATCTACCTTTGGAAGTGGAGGTGCCCAGACCTGTGGGCAGAAGCCGGGGGCATTCCTTTCATAGCTGGGGCAGATCTGGGTTTTGTCAAGTTTGACGCTGGCAGGCATGATCCCTTCCCAGACAAGGGCGAGGCAGGTGGTAGTAGAGAATTAGTCAGTGATTCCAAGCTGCCATATCTCCAACCCAAAACACAGCTAAAGGTAAAAGCTAAAGGTTCCCCTCGCACATATGTGCTAATCGTTTCTGGCTCTAGGGGGCAGTACCCCTCCGTTTCAAAGCCCAAAAGCTGTCCGAAGACGTCTCCGGGTCATGTGTCCGGCATGACTCAACTCCCAAAGGCGCATCAAATGCTGTTCCCTTCCCACCAAAACTGGTCCCTATTTTTCTACTTGCGTTTTTTACGTGCTTTCGAACTGCTAGGTTGGCAGAAGCTGGGACGAGTCACGGGAGTTCCCTCCGTTACGCGGCGCTGGGGATTCGAACCGCCCAACTGCCGACCTTTCGGATCGACAAGCTCAGCGTCTTAACCACTGAGCCACTGCATCCCTTTTAAAAACACAGCTACATCGGCATAAATAACACGCCTGGGCCAGATGTGGGCTGTATTTTTGTGTGCGTGCACACACTTGAGAATACATTGGGGGCTTTTGAATAGCATGCCTGATTTTTTGGTCGGTTCTGGTCATTTTGGGAGTCATTTTCGGGCCGTTTTTCAGGCTGTGTTTCGGGCTGTTTTTAGGCCATTTTGGCCGTTTTGTGGGGCATTTTGGGTCTATTTTCAGGCTGTTTTTCACGCTGTTTTCAATCTGTTTTTGGGCTGTTTTCCAGGTACTTTTCAGTCTCTTTTTTGGGCCATTTTAGGGGCGTTTTCAGGCTGTTTTTAAGGCCATTTTTAGGCTGGTTTGTGCGCTATTTAGGAGCTATTTTCAGGCTGTTTTCAAGCTGTTTTTAGGGCCATTTTTAGGCTCTTTTCGGGGTGTTTTGGGGGCCGTTTTCAGGCTGTTTTTGAGGCCATTTTAGGCTGGTATGTGGCCATTTTTAGGCTATTTTCAGGTTCTCCATCCCGGGCTTATAGCATCCATATTGTAGCCTGCATAAGGCTGAGGTTTATTCCATCCTGATGTTTTGAAGGGAAGATGAATTTTCAAGTTCCTTTTAGGTTTTTTCTCTCTGCCTGGTCTCCCTCCCTCCCCTTCTCCTTGTGCCCTTCCCTTTTCTGTTGCCAACCTCCCTGATTTACAGGGTGAGGAAACTTGGCAGCTGTTTCCCCCCCCCCCTTCCTTCAAGGAATGTAAACTGCTCTTGAAAATGCACACGGCTGCACACCGCATGCATATAAATGCATCCAGAAGAGAAATGAATACACTTCTTCCTTCCTTCCTTCCTTCCTTCCTTCCTTCCTTCCTTTCCTTTCTTTCTTTCTTTTCTTCTCTTTCCCAGGCAATGACCTATTGTTATCCTTGGGGATTTCCTACGATGAGAGTTCATGTTCTTACTTAGCACTTAGGTTAAAGAACAGAGGGGCAGGAGTAAGGAAGGAGTAAGTCCTGTGGGATTTTCCCAGCAGCTTAAGCAAATATAAATAACCTGCGTTTGGACCTCGTCACCTTCGCTGTCAATTTGGGGCTTTGGAGATTGACACGGCTGTGCTATCCAAGGTTTTGAGAACAGCATATCGCCTATTTGTAGAAGGAAGCATGTCAATGATAGAACAGCCTAAAATCTTTCTCTTTCCCGCTCTCTCTTCTCCCCCCTTTCCTCTCCTCTCTCTCTCATTTTCCCCTCTCTCCTTTCCCCCTCTCTCTTTCCCTCCTTCCCTCCCTCTCTTTATTTTCCTTCCTCCCTCTGCTTTTCCTCCCTTTGTCTCTCTGTCCTTTCCCCCTCTCTCTCCCTCCCTTCTTCCTCCCTCTCTGCTTTTCCTTCTCTCTCTCTCCTTTTCCCCTCTCCTTTCCCCCGCTCTCTTTTTCCTCCCTCCTTCCTCCCTCTCTTTCTTTGCCTCCATCCCTCCCTCTTTTTCTTCTCCTCTCCCTCCCTCCCGCTTTTTCCTCCCTTTCTCTCCTCTCCCTTCCATCCTTGCCATCCCTCCCTGTCTTCTTTTCCTCCGTCCCTCCCTCTCTCCCTCTCTCTTTCTCCTCTCTCCTCTCTTCCCCCCCCCTCATCCCTCCCTCCTCTCCCTCCTCCCCTCTCTTCCCCTCCCTCTCCCTCTCCTCTCTCCTCCCTCCCTCTCTCTTTCTCCCTCTCCGCTCCCCCTCTCTCCTCCTTCTCTTCTCTCCCTCCCTCCCTCTCTCCCCTCCCACTCTCTTTCTCTTAGTAAAAGTGAGGTTGGGCACATAACCTTTGTAAGCATGAGCCCTTCCTGCAGTCTTTGCTTGGCCTGTTCTAGAATAATCTCTCTAGCTCCCATGTCTTGGATATTCCCAAGAAACCCTTTGAGTGAGTAAATCCAGACATTAATCCAGATAGGCCTCACCTACCACCATTCGCTTAGTGAAACATTCAAAGTTACAAGGCCGTTGGACAAAGGGATTCGCGGCCAGTCCTCACCACTTAACAACCACCTGTGACCAGAATCGACCCACCGCTGTATCCTGATCATCGCAGCATCCTGGGGTCCAGAGATGACCATAGATGATCTTTTCAGCCAGCCTCTGACAAGCCTATTCGGTGGAGAACTCAGATTAATGACTGCATGATTTACTGGAGGAGCCGAGGTGGCGCAGTGGTTAAATGCAGCTCTGCAGGCTACTTCAGCTGACTGCAGTTCTGCAGTCCGGCTGTTCAAATCTCACCGGCTCAAGGTTGACTCGCCTTCCATCCTTCCGAGTTGGGTGAAATGAGGACCCAGACTGTGGGGCAATATGCTGACTCTGTAAACCGCTTAGAGAGGGCCGAAAGCCCTATGAAGCGGTATATAAGTCTAACTGCTATGGCTATGCTACTTAACCACGACAGCGAATCGCTTAACAACCACGGCTCAAAAAAGGTCGTAAAACTGGACACGATTCACTGCCTCGCTTAGCAATGCAAATTAGCAATAGCAATAGCATAGTAAGTTAGACTTATATACTGCTTCATAGGGCTTTCAGCCCTCTCTAAGCGTTTACAGAGTCAGCATATTGCCCAACAACAATCCGGGTCCTCATTTTACCCAACTCGGAAGGATGGAAGGCTGAGTCAACCCTGAGCCGGTGAGATTTGAACAGCCGAACTGCAGAACTGCAGTCACTGAAGTAGCCTGCAGTGCTGCATTAACCACTGCGCCACCTCGGCTTCAAATTGTGGTTGTTAAGTCAAGGTCCCCGAACCTTTGCTCCTAATGCCTAGAAAGGAAAAAAGAGGCAGATGTTACGAATTCTGAGTCCCATCAGCCCCAACCGTGGGGGGGGGGGGCACGGGCAAAAAATTATGTACTCGCCATCCATGATCTCCCGAAAACTACTACTCCCTCCCCTAACTAACAAGGTACCACGTTTTTTTTTTTCTTCTCTCTCTCTCGTTTTTTCTTGCCGCCTGTTTTGAAAATTTCCCCTCTCAAAGGAAAGCTGGTTTCTTTTTTTTTTTTAAACCCGTTTTGGCAGCTGCCAGAGGTCAGGTGGATTAGAAAAATCTGCCCGCTTGGAATGCCAGTTATGTACCTCTTCAAAATTCAGTTTCGAGTAACGAGACATGGGCGGCTCCCAAAGAATGCAGTGCAACGAATTGAGTTTTCCTACGTTTCCATTCCCTTCTCCAGTCACGCATCTTAGTCCCGAAATTAGCTTTTTTTTTTTTTTAGCAATAACGCTTACAGTTTATATGCTGCTTCACAGTGTTTTACAGCCCTCTCTAAGCAGTTACTTAAGTCCAGCCTATTGCCCCAAATAATCCTCATATTCCGACCTTGGAAGGATGGAAAGCTGAGTCGATCTTGAGTCGGTCAGAATCAAACTCCCTGTTGTGGGCAAAGTCAGCCTGCATTCTAACCACTATGTTGCCAGGCTCCTTGTTGTTAGTTGCGAAGTTGTGTCCGAACCCATCACAACCCCATGGACCGTGTCCCTCCAGCCTTCCTGTCCTCTACCATCCTCTGGAGTCCATTGAAGCTCAGGCCGACTGCTTTCGGTGACCCATCCAGCCACCTCCTTCTCTGCCGTCCCCTTCTTCTTTGCCCTCCATCGTTCCCAGCATGAGGCTCTTCTCCAGGAGTCCTTCTTCCTTCTCATCAGGTGGCCAAAGTATTTGAGTTTCCTCTTCAGAATATGACCTTCTAAAGAGCAGTCAGGGTTGACCTCCTGTAGGACTGACCGGTTGGATGGCCTTGCAGTCCAAGGGACTCACAGGATAGATAGACAGTTGTGAAGTCATGCCCCACCCTTCGCGACCCCATGGACAGCGTTTCTCCAGGCCTTCCTGTCCTCTACCATCCTCTGGAGTCCATTGAAGATCAGGCCGACTGCTTCAATGACTCCATCCAGCCATCTCCTTCTCTGTCGTCCCCTTCTTCTTTGCCCTCCATCGTTCCCAGCATGAGGCTCTTCGCCAGGGAGTCCTTCTTCCTTCTCATCAGGTGGCCAAAGTCTTTGAGTTTCATCTTCAGATATGACCTTCTAAAGCAGTCAGGGTTGACCTCCTCTAGGACTGACCGGTTGGATGGCCTTGCAGTCCAAGGGACTCACAGGATAGATAGATTGTGAAGTCATGCCCCACTCTTCGCGACCCCATGGACAGCGTTTCTCCAGGCCTTCCTGTCCTCTACCATCCTCTGGAGTCCATTGAAGATCAGGCCGACTGCTTCAATGACTCCATCCAGCCTCTCCTTCTCTGTCGTCCCCTTCTTCTTTTGCCCTCCATCGTTCCCAGCATGAGGCTCTTCTCCAGGGAGTCCTTCCTTCTCCAATCAAATTTTTATTTTTTATTCTTTATACATATCAATGCATGAATGGTGTGGTAACTGGGTAACATACATTTCAGTAACATAACATAGTCTTATTATTTCTAAGTATTACATTTAATTTCCATTATTTCATATTATTTGTACATGCCTTTTATTATCACTGTTAGGTAAGCTCCCCGTTGGGAGAGCGAGTACATTCAGCGAAGCGTTGTGAAAGTTGTGTTGGAGAACACACAACCAGCATACAGAGACACTGCTGTTTAAATAGGCTTTTACTTTCGTGGAAATAGAGGTATCAGAGTCCATCAAACAGTCCAACTCATTCACGGATAAGAAAGTCAGTCATCAACATCTTTCAGTTAAGGGATAATCCAAATGACATAGTCCAGTATCATATAATCAATTCGGTACACAAAGTTTGCTAACAGTTGCAAAACTTACAATAGCTCACGGAACTTTCTAACAGCCAGCTTCCAAACACTCAGATCAGATCAGCCCAGCATCTAACGAACAGAGAACTAACAGTCATTCTGGCTCCCTCTTATGGCTGATTGAGGAAAACAGCAACCAATCCATTTTACAGTATGCTTTAAAAGAAAAAGGTACAACATTGTTACAGATTATACATTGCCAACCCAACCGTTAAGATTATATTCCTAACAATCACTTTTCATTTCTGAACCATCCTCTGTCCTTTAACATATTAATATAAATTATTATATTCCCTACTATTTTCTATCCCTATTTTGATTTTGATTTGATTTTGATTTTATTAATATTTGTAGGCCGCCCTTTCCCTGAGGGGACTCAGGCGGCTCACATAAAATCAGGGGAGGGAATACAAACATTGACATAGAGACATATTATAAAAGTAAGCAACATACATTCATCATTCGGGAGGGGCGGCTATCCTTGTCCCCAGGCCTGACGGGCTAGCCAGTTCTTAAGGGCTATGCGGAAGGCCTGGACGGTGGAGAGGGTACGAATCTCCACGGGGAGCTCGTTCCAAAGGGTCGGGGCTACTACTGAGAAGGCCCTCCTCCTTGTTGCCAGCCGGCACTGGCTGGCCGATGGAATACGGAGGAGGCCTAATCTATGAGATCTTATTGGTCGCAGGGAGGTAATTGGCAGAAGGCGGTCTCTCAAGTATCCAGATCCTACCATGTAGGGCTTTATGGGTGATAATAGCACCTTGAAGCGCATCCGGAGATCGACAGGTAGCCAGCGCAGCTCGCGGAGGATAGTGTTATGTGGGTGAACCGAGGTGCACCCACAATCACTCGCGCGCCGCGTTCTGTACTAGCTGAAGTCGCCGGATGCTCTTCAAGGGCAGCCCCATGTAGACGTTGCAGTATTCCAGCCTAGAGGTCACAAGGGCCCGGGTGACTGTTGTGAGAGCCTCCCGATTCAGGTGTAGTCGCAACTGGCGCACCAGGCGAACCTGGGCGAATGCCCCCCTGGTCACAGCCGTCAAGTGGTGGTCAAACGACAGCTGTGGGTCCAGGAGGACTCCCAAGTTGCGAACCCTCTCTGAGGGGTATAGCATTTGACCCCCCAGCCTGAGTGATGGAATATTGATCGAATCTTTGAGGGACACAACAGCCACTCGGTCTTTTCTGGGTTGAGTACAAGCTTGTTAACCCTCATCCAGTCCATAACGGCTTCAAGGCCTCGGTTCATCGTCTGCCGCTTCATTGAGTTGGCACGGGGCAGACAGATACAACTGGGTATCGTCCGCATATTGATGGTATCTGATCCCGTGCCTGCGGATGATCTCTCCCAGCGGTTTCATGTAGATGTTGAATAGTAGGGGGATAAGACCGAGCCCTGAGGCACCCCTATGTTAGGGGCCTAGGGGACGATCTCTGCCCCCCCTAACACCGACTGCGACCTTCCGAGAGGTAGAGGAGAACCACTGCAACACGGTGCCTCCCACTCCCACCTCCCGCAGTCGTCGCAGAAGGATACCATGGTCGATGGTATCGAAAGCCGCTGAGAGGTCAAGGAGGACCAGGATGGAGGAATGTCCTCCATCTCTGGCTCTCCAGAGATCATCGGTCAATGCGACCAAAGCGGTTTCAGTTGCTGAACCGGTCTGAAGCCTGACTGGAAGGGGTCGAGATAGTTTGCTTCCTCCAAGGACCGTTGGAGCTGGAAGGCCACCACCTTCTCGACAACCTTCCCAAGGAGGGAAGGTTGGAACTGGGCGATAGTTATTAAGAACAGCTGGATCCAGAGATGGTTCTTTAGGAGGGGTCTCACCACCGCCGCTTTCAGTGAGGCGGGGAAGTTCCCTCCCGAAGAGAGCGGTACAACCGCCTGGATCCAGCCTCGTGTCACCTCACTGCTGTTAGTAACCAGCCATGAGGGACACGGATCCAGTACACAGGTGGAGGCACTTACAGCCCTCATGGCCTTGTCCACATCCCCGGGGGTAACATCCTGAAACTCAACCCAGAGATTTCTACTTGATCCTCCTGTGCCTCGGCTGGAACTGCGGGGGTGGAGTCCAAGTCCGACCGAAACCGAGCATTTTGTCCACTAAGAATTGGGCATAGTCCTCAGCTCTGCCCTGCAAGGGTTCCCCCGCTTCCCTTTTATTCAATTTTAACCTCCCCCCGCCTTTCATATCACTATAATATTCAATGATGTGTTTTCCACCTATTTTGTTGTTCATTAGTTCCTTAGTTAAATCAAAGTTCCATCCTTCATTCTTCCATTATTCAAATCTCTTTATACAGTTTTAGTATCAATCACAATCATTATATATTTAGGGTAGCAATAGCAATAGCAATAGCAGTTAGACTTATATACCGCTTCACAGGCTTTCAGCCCTCTCTAAGCGGTTTACAGAGTCAGCATATCGCCCCCACAGTCTGGGTCCTCATTTACCCACCTCGGAAGGATGGAAGGCTGAGTCAACCTTGAGCCGGTGAGATTTGAACCGCTGAACTGCAGATAGCAGTCAGCTGAAGTGGCCTGCAGTACTGAACTCTAACCACTGCGCCACCTCGGCTCGGGTATTTCTGTTCATATTCTTTCCAGTTCTTCAATCTATATAATTCTACTATTATTAATAGACATGTTTAGGTTATATATGTCTATATATTTTCCTAATTGTGAGTCCTTCCTTCTCGTTAGACGGCCAAAGTCTTTGAGTTCCTCTTCAGGATCTGCCTTCTAAAGAGCAGCCGGGGTTGATCTCCTCTAGGACTGACCGTTGGATGGCCTTGCAGTCCAAGGGACTCAATGCAGGAGTCTTCTTCTCCAGCACCCGAGTTCAAAGGCCTCCATTCTTTGGCGCTCAGCCTTCCTTGTGGTCCAACTTTGATCCATCCATCCATTGCAACTGGGAAACCATTGCCTTGACTAGAGACACTTTTGTTGTCAGAATGATGCCTCTGCTTTTAAGTCGGTTGTCTAGATTTTCCATAGCTTTCCTCCCAGGAGCAAGCCTCTTTTGATTTCTTGGCTGCATTCGCCATCTGTGGTGATCTTGGAGCCCAGAAAAGTAAAATCTGTCACTACCTCCATTTCTTCCCCAAGGGGAGGGGGGGGAAGGAAGGAAGGAAGGAAGGACGGACGGAAGGAAGAAGGAAGGAAGGAAGGAAGAAAGAGGTGTGTTTGAATTAGCTGATAGATATTCTTTAAATTCCCAGAGAATTGTGCCTCCCTTAAGCGCAAAGGACACAGTTGTTAAAAGACGATGGTTTTCGTGGTTGTGATATATGTTTAACTAACAACACTAGGGAAAACCACCTCCTTGGCTAACACACTCAATCTCCTTTTCCCGCTGGTGTGTACCAATGTTTAGATCGGCCTGTTGTCTTCTCATTGTCAAACTACTCCCAAATAGACAAAGTCAACCGAAGCCATCCTCATCTCTAAGCCTGTTCTGCTTTCTGCCGTTGCGTGCTGGATGGAAGGTGGGAGGGAAAGCGGTTTTAATGTTCTATTATTGTTTCACTTGTTGTGGAAAGAGAAACTTCCTCTTTCATGGACACCCAGATTGTTTCCACACAGGAAGCAAAAGGAACGAAGCTTTTACTAACCTACTAAGAGTAATAATGCCTGTTGCTCACCTCTGCTAAACCCCTCTGTCTAGAATTTGTTTTTCTTATTAACAAACATGTAAAATACACACACACAAAACCTAGATGTACACCACATTTACACAATACAATACGAACAGGAGCTTCCTGTTCTTTCAAATAGCAATTATCAATCGATACCGATCACCTTATCTTATTTTCCCTTCTATTGTATTTCATTTGGATTTCACCATTCTTAACCCTCTTATTTTACTCATAACTATTATTTTTTTGAGTTTTGTTATATTCCTTCATTGATTCTTGTTTCTTTCCTCCATCCAACCTATACCATTTACCCAATATCTGGTAGAATTCTGATTCTTCTTTCCCCTGGATTTCCCTGCCTAGAATTGTTGGTTCTGTATATTGAGGGGATAATGGGCACCTGTTGATTGATGTCATTGGAATTTGGTTTTACTGATTGTTAACAGGTTATAAGTAGGCGGTGATCCAGTTCATTGTGACTGTCATTGTCACAAGATAAGTCATCCTGAGCTAGTTTTAGATGTCGATGTAAGCTGTTGCCATTGAGTAAATGTGATTTGCAATTTGGCATCTGTCGGAAAACCATCCAGGATGTACATCTCCCAAAGGTGGTTAAAGTCTTACTTAGTAAGGTCTCACCTAGAGTACTGCGTCCAGTTTTGTTCACCACACTATAAAAAAGATGTTGAGACTCTGGAAAAAGTGCAGAGAAGAGCAACTAGGAGGATGAAGGGACTGGAGGCTAAAACTTGAAATGGACGGTTGCAGGAACTGGGCCTGGCTAGTCTAGTGAAGAGAAGGACCAGGGAGACAGGAGAGCATCTTCCAATATTTGAGGGGCTGCCAGAGAGGGGAGCGGGGGTCAAGCTATTTTCCAAGGCACCTGAAGGCCAGACAAGGAATAATAATGGATGGAACTGAACAAGGAGAGATTCAACCTGGAAATAAGGAGGAATTTTCTGACAGTGAAAACAATCAACCCATGGAACAAACGTTGTGGGAGCTTCATCACTTGAGACTTTTCAAGAAGAGACTGGATTGCCCTCTGTCAGAAATGGTGTATAATCTCCTGCTTGGGCTGGGGTTGGACTAGATGACCTACAAGGTCCCTTCCAACTCTGTTAATCTGTAAATCTATAAAGAGGCAACTGGGCTTTCTGGTTTTTCTCTGAAGACATTTCGCTTCTCATCCAAGAAGCTTCTTCAGCTCTGACTGGATTTGGGGGGTGGGGGAGGCGGAATAGAAGGATTGATACTCCTTGCAGACAGCTGGACATTTTCACAGGAGTATCAATCCTTCCATGCCCCACCATTCAGTCAGAGCTGTAAAAGCTTCTTGGATGATGATAATACAACATAATACACTACCGCGCGAGCGATATCGGGTGTACCTAGCTACACTCATGTCACACCTATCCTCCGTGAGCTGCACTGGCTCCCTATCGGTCTCCAACACTCTTCAAGGTGCTGGTCATCACCTTTAAAGCCCTACATGGCCTAGGACCTGGATATCTGCGAGACCGCCTCCTGCCACATACCTCCCAACGGCCGATAAGATCTCACAGGTTGGCCCTTTCCGGGTGCCGTCGACCGGACAATGCCGGCTGCTGACCCCTTGGGGGAGGGCCTTCTCTGTAGCTGCTCCGGTCCTGTGGAACGATCTACCTGTAAGATCTGGACCCTTCCCACTCTCTCGGCCGTCCGTAAAGCCACTAAAACCTGGCTATTCCGGCAGGCTTGGGGCTGTTGATCTCACGAACGAGGTCCCCCACTAAGATTGAGTGTATGGTGCGTTGCTTTTAAATTTGTTTTTCCTCTCTTTCTATTTTTAACTTTTTATCTTTTACTCTTGTTTCTGTAAGACGCCCGGAGTCCTACGGGATTGGGCGGCATATAAATGTATTAAATTACAATTACAATTACAATAGCAGAGTTGAAAGGGACCTTG
This sequence comes from Thamnophis elegans, assembly GCF_009769535.1. Classification (NCBI taxonomy): domain Eukaryota; kingdom Metazoa; phylum Chordata; class Lepidosauria; order Squamata; family Natricidae; genus Thamnophis; species Thamnophis elegans. The sequence continues at coordinate 4,698,606 of NC_045555.1, read as the reverse complement.
GAGGTCTTCTAGTCCAGCCCCCTGCCTAGGCAGGAAACCCTACACCACTTCAGACAAAGGGTTATCCAACATCTTCTTACAGATTTCCAGTGTTGGAGCATTCACAACTTCTGGAGGCAACTTCTGTTCCACTGATTAATTGTTCTCACTGTCAGGAAATCTCTCCTCAGTTCTAAGTTGCTTCTCTCCTTGATTAGTTTCCACCCATTGCTTGGGTGGGATAAGAAGTGAAACATCTTCAGAGGAAAACCAGAAAGTCTAATCTCTTCACCTACCTAGACCAGCGTTGGTGAACATTTTCAGTACCAAGTGCCAAAACGGAGTTTTGCACATGCCAGAAACGAGAAGAAGTGGGCCGCTGCTCTTCCAGTTGAATGTGCCCTAGCCACCTGTGTTCTGGACTCTGGCGCGCACGCATGCGGAAAACACCAGCCCCGATGCACATGGTGCACGCCGGAAGCCAGATGGTTATCTTCCCGGTGCTTGTGCGCAATGGCTAGTTGCTTTGCTTTCCCGTTTTCCAGCACTCCCGTGTGCGTAGAGACCAGCTGCAAACCCAGAAGAGCAATAGGTGACGACTGGCACACCCGGAGAGATGTCTTTTTTTGCGTGCCACTTGTGGAACATGGGCCATAGGTTTCCCATCACGGACCGGGACATTGGAAATTTCCTGAGCTTGAAATCTTGAGTGTGGGGAAGGGGGGGGGTCCAATGGCGACTGGGTTGAATAGAAAAGAGTTCAGATTCTTTCAAGCCAGCAGGAATGTTTTTTGTTTAAAAAAATAATAATAATATGTAAGAGAGGCAGATGCTTACCAGCCCTTCTCTGAGAATGCAGCTGTTATGATAAGCCAAAGGTAATTGGAGTGGGGGGCTGGAAAGGATTAGCAAGAGAGATTACAGAAGAGTTGGAGAAACTGACTTGGCCGTGGTACGACTGGCATCCACAGTTTCGACCCAGCCACGTTATCTAGCTGTAAATATGCCACCCGCCCACAGAGTTCTCATACCCTTCTGAGGTTTTGCAGATGAAAAAAAAAAAAAACACAGTCTGTCTTGTGTGTTGGGAAACCCTCCTCCTCCTCCTCTCCCCCCCCTCTTCCTCCTCATTCCTAAGATCCCTTTTCAAGCCTCCCATCCCCACTGGGTCACATTGCTCAAAGCTTTTTTCTTCCCGGTTTGCTGAATGTTGCATTCATTGATTTCTCAGCTGCAAAGATCCAGGAGTTTTTTTAAAAAGAGGGGGGGCATTTGTTCTCTGGGTTAAATACATTCTTTTTAAAAAAAAATATTTTTAATTTTCAAAACATCCTTCTTTGCATGCTGTAGAAAGTGTACCAGTTGGTTACGAAAAGACTTCCGTGCGTCTCTTCCGCAGTCAACAAACATAATTCATATTAACTCAAGTATTTTAACTGAGATATTTATACATATTTATACATCATCATATCTCCATTTTCATTTGACTATAATTGTTTAAATGACCTTCATCATAAAATATACCAAGATTTAATACATAGCCACATACTGGCATTTCATTTACTATTTCTAAAATCCTCCAATAACACTGAATCCTTATGTCCTATTCTAGCTAAACATCCATAATATTTAATAACAAAGTTTTCTAATCCTCCTTTCCAAATCACTGTTTGCAATTTACATCGTTTCCTTATGTTGTACCCAAAATCTACAGTATATTACGTTGTTATCCTTATCTTTATTTAACTATATCCTGTATCATAACATTTCCCCCTAATAATCAAAGCTTTAACTGTATCTAACTTGGTTCTTTTTAAAAAATTAACCTTTATATAGAATCCAAAGGGATTTCTCATCTTCCTTTCATGGGTACCGTTCAATATTCATATCGTACGCGAATATTCGTGGGTTAAATACATTCTAAGGGGAGGGTGGGGATGGAAAGGCCAACCGCAAAAGCGAGGCTTAAACCAATGGACGGCGAGGCGTTGCGTTATACGTGAATGGTGCGTCCTTCTGCTTTGTTTCTATGCTTTGGTTGCCACTTAAGGCTCTGCAGCTATGAATGGGGCCCTTGACACCAAATGGGAAATTAAGGCACAGGACGCAGGAAAAATTTTTAATTCCTACAGGCCCAGGCAGTGTGTGTGTGTGTGTGTGTGTGTGTGTGTGTGTGTGTAGCGATGAGACTGTCAGATGTTGGAGATGCTTGTTATTAGCCAAAGGTTCCCCCCACCCCCATTCTGTCTTTTTATTGGTTCATCCCTCCCATTTTTAAATCTAGTTAAGAAGTTCTGTGCCTTGTTAATTATTATTATTATTTTCCATCGGAATCCAGCGGGGTCTTATCAAAAGGCATTTGTCCTTGCAACGAAGCCGTGCTTTAAAATCGGAAGTTTTGCCTCCACCCCCCCCACACCCCCCCAGGTTCTGCAAGTTGTTTTAAGTTTAAATACGGGAAAAACTTTGGATACTTAATCAGAAACTACAGTGGCTACGGCGTATAAAGAAAATCTTTATAAGATGTTCTACAGATGGCATCTCCCCCCCCCCCCCCCCACCCCCACGACTCTCCAAAATGTTTAAAAAGCTGGCCCCAAATTGTTGGAAGTGTAAAAAAAACCCAGGCACTTTTTATCATATGTGTGGTGTGCAATCAGGCAAAAAAAATTTGGAAAATGATTCAATCATGGTTAGAACAAATGGTGGGAGACCAAATCTTGTTTAAATCGAAAATTTTCTCCTAGGTATAATACCAAAGGGGTTGAAGAAGATACACTTTATTTAATTATACATGTACTAACTGCAGCGCGCATAACTTATCCACAATATTGGAAAAAAGAAAATACACCATCAGAGCTAGATATCATCAGAAAAGTGTTGGCCTGGGCGGAAGCAGATAGGCTCCCTCTTGAATTTAAAATAAAGGGGAATCAGAATATTTTGAAGTCTGGATTAGATTTTATGACTGGTATAAGACAAAGTGACAAGACTGGAATAAACTGAATATATTGTGATTGGCAGAAGGATAGACAATGTATTAAGTAGGCTAATTGTTAATGGTTGAGACTAGTGTATATAATGTGAATGTATGGTCACCTCGACTTCGCGATACTACTGCATTGTTTTAAAGTAAAAATAATACAAAATATATTGGGGAAAAAAGTTTGAAATACGGTCATTAAGTGAAGCTGCTTTCCCATCGACTTTGCTTGTCCGAAGGGCGCCGAAAGTTATCGCGTGACCCCGGGACACTGCAACCGTCGTAGGTATGTGCCAGTGGCCACCTGTCTGAATTGTGATTGTGCAAACGCAGGGATGTTGCAATTGTCCGTGAGTCTGAAAAAAGGGCCACAAGTCCCTTTTCAGTCCCGTTGCAACTTCTTGTGATCACTACATGGATAGCTGTAAGTTGAGGACCACCTGCACAAATGATTTATAAGGTTGCTTTTGCAGATGTTGAGGTTTCCCCCTTCCCTCGCACATATGCGCTAGCCGTTCCTGACTCTAGAGGGCGGTGCTGCTCTCCATTTCAAAGCCAAAGAGCCAGTGCTGTCCGAAGACATCTCCGTGGTCATGTGGCCGGAAGGACTCAACTCCCGAAGGCGCACGGAACGCTGTTCCCTTCCCACCAAAGGTGGTTCCTATTTTCTACTTGCATTTTTGACGTGCTTTCGAACTGCTAGGTTGGCAGAAGCTGGGACAAGTCACGGGAGCTCACTCTGTTATGCAGCACTGGGGATTTGAACCGACTTCTCTGATCGACAAGCTCAGCTTGTCTTAGCCACTCCCTGTCTTCCTTTGCATAATCACCTGGAAATAATTGTGTGCTCAACCCAGGCAACTAGATTATAGTTAGTCCTCAACTTACAACGGCAAGTGAGCCCAACATTTCTGTTGCTAAGTCGTTAAGTGAGCTTTGCCTCGTTTTACTCCCTTTCCTACCCTAGTGGTTAAATGAATTGCTGTGGCTGTTAAGTTGGTATCCGGGTCCTCGTTTTATCCACCTCAGAAGGACGGAAGGCTGTGTCGACCTTGAGCCTGGCGAGATTCAAACTGCCAAATTGCAGGCAGTCGGCAGAAGTAGCCTGCAGTACCGCCTTCTAACCACTGCGCCACCGTAAGTCACTGCCTGTGGCTGATCTTTATTCCCAGGGCACCAACATTCCAGAAGCTTGGGCATACGTTCGATTTTACTAACAACCAATGATTTGCTTTCTAGGATAAAGAACGAAGGTATGTCCAGAGCCTTATCAGATCATAATCCAGTCTGTATGGAGTTGGGGGTGGGGATGCGAGCAAGAAGGTCTTGGAGACTGAATGAGAACTTATTTAGATATGAGAAAAACATTAATGAATGTAAAAAGTTGCTAAAAGAATTTTGCTTTTAATATGAACAAGGGTACATCTATGGAAATGGGATGGGATGCAAGTAAAGTGTACATGAGGGAGTTCTGATAATATGAATAGACTACATAGACGCAAACAGGGGGAAAGGAGAATTGAATTTGAGGCTGAAATTAGGAAGAGAGAGCAGGAGCTAATCTTAAACCCAGACAAAAAGATTAACGAAACAATCACATTATTAAAAGAGCAATTTAACATGTTAATGTCAGATCAGGTGGCTACCAGTTTGCTATATGCAAACACAACACTTTCTGTAATGCGAACAAATCCGGTAGATGGTTAGCATATCTGATTAGGAAAAAACAGAAGTCTCGTAACATATCGAAATTACATTTTAAAGGAAGGGAAGTGTATCAACAGAAGAGATTCAAAGGTTTTTTGTGAATTTTTTTATAGGATTGTATGCGAACGATAAAATTCAAAGCTTAGATATAGATAGATACTTGGATAAAGAAAAAAATATCCATAGTTAAAGACGAGCAGAGGGAAGACTGAATCAACCAATTACCTCGGGGAAATCCTACAGGCAATTAAACACCAGAAGCTTGGGCATACGTTAAAGGCAGTAGGTTAATTCCTTCCCTCTCCGTTTTCGAAATACATGAATGGAAAGTTGTCTTCTTTCCTGCCTCCAAAACTGTGCCGACTGATTCCAACTCTCTGGGGCAACGGGAAGCAAATTACCCAGGGCTGTAACTCATCCAGGACACAACAGAGTAACCAGGAGTGATGATGATAACCTGTTTCCATTTAGGCATATGTGATTTACAAGATCGTTAGACTGCAGCGTGCAAAAACCTTCTCCTTTGAACGGTCTTGGTGCAGAAGCCAGGATTTTACAGGTCAGGCAAGCCCAAGGAAGAAGATTCAAACTTTAAGAACGGGGCTGGCTATGAGTCGTACATCTGTTGCCCCCAGCCTCAGGAGGGAAGAGGGGAAAAAATAAACAGTAGGTAAATGAGACTCGGCGTAGTAGAAACGATTGCCCCGGCAATAGGAAGGGAGGAATAAAGAACTTTGTGCTCTCTTGTTCATGGCTCACCGAGGCACGTGCCACCCTGGCTCAGGTCTGCGGGCTTTAACAGGGATCGGCTAGCCAGGTGGCGACCCGGCATGGGGCATCACTCATTCTCTAGGGCACGGGTCAAACCAGGGGTGAAATTCAGCTGGTTCTGACCATTCTGAAGAACTGATAGCGGAAATTTTGAGTAGTTCGGAGAACCGGCAAATACCACCTCTGGCTGGTCCCTGCCCCCATCTATTCTGCCTCTCGAGTCCCAGCTGATCAGGAGGGAATGGGGATTTTGCAGTATCCTTCTCCCTGGAGTGGGGAGGGTGGGGATTTTGCAGTATCCTTCCCCTGGAGTGAGGAATGGGGATTTTGCAGTATCCTTCTCCCTGGAGTGGAGTGGGAATGGTCATTTTGCAGTATCCTTCCCCTGGAGTGAGGTGGAAATGGGGATTTTGCAGTATCCTTTCCCTGGAGTGGAGTGGGAATGGGCATTTTGCAATATTCTTCCTCTGAAGTGAAGTGGAATGGGGATTTTGCAGTATCCTTCCCCTGCCATGCCCACCAAGCCACCCACAGAACCATAGTAAACATTTTTGAATGTCACCACTATGTCAAACTCAATTTCATTGAGGGCTGTGGTTGGGGAAAAGTGCAGAGAAGAGCAGCAAAGAGGATTAGGGGATTAGACATATGAAGAATGGTTGCAGGAACTGGGTGTGTCTAATTTGATGAAAGGAGGATTAGGGGAGACAGGATAGCAGTCTTCCAATATCTCAAGCTGCCCCAAAGAAAGGGAGTCAAGCTATTCTCCAAGGGAACTTTACCTTTTACCAATCTACAGAAATGATTCCTATTTAGTCCTTTCAGAGCAGGCAAACACCACCCACAACGGCAAACGATCCACAATTGGTATTTGGGTTAGAGTTTTTCACCTGGAGAAAAATAAGTTCCCAAATTGCCAGCTTCTGGTTTGATATTGCCTTGATTGGAATCATTCACTGCCTCTCAGTGGTGGTTGGGGGGGGGTAGGGAGAAGAGAGAAGAAGGAGAAGGGGAGGAGAGGAAGAGGAAGGAAGTTAAAAATAAGGGGAGGGGAGGGAAGGAGCAGGAGCAGATGGGAAAAGAGAGAGAGGAAAAGAGGAAGGAGGGGGAGAAGAAATGGAGGAGAGAGAAAAGGAAGGAGAAGAGAAGAAGAAAGAAAAAGAAAAAGGAGGAGAAGGAGGGAAAGAAGAAGAAGAAGAAGAAAAGAGTAATGAGAGGAGGAGAAGAGAAAAGGAAGGAGGAAGGAGAAGAAAAAAGAAAAAGAAAGAAAGAAAGAAAGAGGAGGAGAAGGAGGGGAAAGGAGAAGATGAAAAAGTAATGAGGAGGAGGAGAGGAAAAGGAAGGAGGAGAAGGAGAAGAAAGGAAAAAAAGAAGAAAGAAAGAGGAGGGAGAAGGAGGGGAAGAAATGAAAAAGAGGATGAGAGGTGGAGGAGAGAAAGGAAGGAGGAGAAGGAGAAGAAAAGAAAAAGAAAGAAAGAAAGAGAGGGAGAAGGAGGGGAAAGAAGAAGATGAAAAAGAGTAATGAGGAGGAGGAGACGAAAAGGAAGGAGGAGAAGGAGAAGAAAGGGAAAGAAAGAAAAAAAAAGGAAAAAGAGGAGGGAGAAAGAGGGGGAAGAGAAGATCAAATAGAGGAATGAGGGAGGAGGAGAGGAAAAAGGAGGAGACGGAGAAGAAAGGAAAAGAAAGAAAGAAGGAAAAGAGAAAAAAAGAAGTAAGGAGGAGAGAGAAAAGGAAGGAGAAGAAAGGAAAAGAAAGAAAGAAAGAAAGGAGGGAAGGAGAGGGGGAAAAAGAAGATGAAAAAAAGGAATGGGGAGGAGAGAGAGGAGGAGGAGAGGAGGAGAACATAGATGGTCTTTTCAAGGGAAAAAAACCCCAAACATTGAAAAAAAATGAGAAAAGGGCCATTAAAATGATCCAGGGGAGAATTGGAGTAATTTATCTGTGAGGAAAGCCACACAGATGGTTCTTAATTATTCGGAATAGATTTCTGGCAGAAGAGACGTTTGCCGAGGTTTGTAGAATGACAGTATGCCTGGTTTGAAAGGAAAAAAGAAAAAAATATGCGGCTATAATACTTGAATTGGGAGCTGTCCATGAAATTAATCCGGAGAAGTGGACTCAATAAATAACTGGACACTTTCCCATTTCCCGTTTTATTGGTGTTAAAGGTAAAGGTTCCCCTCGCACATACGTGCCAGTTGTTCCCGACTCTAGGGGGCGGTGCTCATCTCCGTTTCAAAGCCAAAGAGCCGCGCTATCCGAAGATGTCTCCGTGGTCATGTGGCCGCATGACTCAACTCCTGAAGGCGCATCAAACGCTGTCACCTTATAGCAATAGCAGTTAGACTTATATACCGCTTCATAGGGCTTTCAGCCCTCTCTAAGCGTTTACAGAGTCAGCATATTGTCCCCACAGTCTGGGTCCTCATTTCATCCACCTCAGAAGGATGGAAGGCTGATCAACCTTGAGCCGGTGAGATTTGAACCGCCGAACTGCAGCTAGCAGTCAGCTGAAGTGGCCTGCAGTACTGCACTCCAACCACTGCGCCACCTCGGCTCTTAAGGGCCAAGGTGGCCCCTATTTTTCTACTCGCATTTTCTTATGTGCTTTCGAACTGCTAGGTTGACAGAAGCTGGGACAAGTCACGGGAGCTCCCTCCGTTCGCGGCTGGGGATTCGAACTGCCGAACGGCCGATCTTTCTGATCGACAAGCTCAGCGTCTTAGCCACTGAGCCACCCCCTTTTATGGTGTTACCTGCTTCCAAATGTATCTCCCATCTCGCGCTTTCCAATAAGGGACCAAACAGTAGGTCTTAACTACCAGAAAATTGGAAGTGGGAGGCTTAATGAGACCCAGATGTGGCAGAATCCTTGGGATGTCTCCCCCCCCCTCCCCATTTTTGCAAAGAGCCGGATTGAAGAAGAGAATTTGCGATCTCAAAAAGAAGGAGGGAAGGAAGCAGGAGTAAAACAAGCAAAGAACACAATGGGAATTTTTGCTGGATGTAATGACGTCCGATCTGTGGGAACAAGGAGGAGGGAGGGAAAGAGGTTAAGGAACAAAGAGGTGTTGGCAGATGTTTCTGCCCAACGGAAGCTGCTTGGATCCTCTGTTGTGATCGCAGCACTATCCCATTCGCTCACATTAAAAGTTTTTTGTTGTTGTTGTTCCTCCGTAACTCCTGCTCTGCAAGTGGTACTTCCTCTACGGTTAAAATTTCCACTTTAGTCTTCGTGGGATACCATGTTGTGTGTCAGAGATAAGGGGCATGGATGACATGTGGCGATGGGACAGCTACGCCCAACAAACAAAACCCATTTGTCTTCCCACTGCAGAAGGTCCATGCATGTTGTGGCCAGTGGAGCGGGCAGAAGATTCGGACAGTGAGGTTGTGAGGGAAGATGGGCCAGTCCTGGAGTCTGGGGAAGGCTCTGAGAGGGATCTGTGTCGGAGGCAGAGAGGGGGCCAGGGCCATTTGCCAGTTATCAGCTGCCTTCAGAGTCAGACATCAGTGAGACAGAAGAACAGCTGGAGCCTGTTCCCAGTGTGAGTTGCCAGACGAAGGGAACGGCTAAAGAAAGGGGTCGACTTGGGAGTAAGGCCACAGGTGGACGATGAATGGCCCCTCCCAGAGGAATAAAAGAGGAGCGAAGGGGGAGTGGAGTTTGCAGGAGACCATTAGCTCGCTTCATTGGTTCGTGACTCTCCAAGACTCCTTGCCAAACTGTGCAGATCTCAGCCTGGCAGCTCTCCAAGCCAGATAAGGTCTGTGACCGTAAATCCTCCCTCGAAAGACTTTGCTGGATGTGAAGGAGCAGAATTCACTGTCAATTAATTAAAGGGTTTTTTTCGGGGCAAGGAGTTGGCTTCCTACTCTCGGGAAGCCCAGGTCAAAACAGTGGACTTCTACTGAACAAAGCAGGCCACCTCACACCCGCCAAGCCACGCCCACGAACTGGAGGGTAAAGAAATTTGAATTCCACCACTGTACCATTCCCTTTCTTGCCACTTCCCATCTCGTCCCTTTCATTGACCAGGTTCCTTTATCCCCAGCCCTTTGGTGGGCAACGTGCTCTCTTGTGAAAAATCAAGCATCCCATCCATTTGGCTCTCCGCTTTTCTCCCCGAGAGCTTCCAAATATGTTCCCCCCCCCGTGTTCCTTGGCTGCAGTTCCCTGGAGAAAATGGGAGGTCTTCTTTTTGTCTCGTGCGAGAGACGGAGTCAAAGGTCATGCGCCCTTAACCCTAGGCACAATAACGCAGCCTGTGGCCCATCCTCCTGCGAGTCCCATCCAGAGGTTTTCTCAACGAGAAAGGCTGCGGAATTTTTGGGAGCTCTCTTCTGTTTTTTTTTCTATTTTCCTTTCCACCCGTTGGCTCTTCCGGTAAGAGAGAGAGAGATGGATAAGTGCGGTTTTTGATTTGCAAGGAGAGGAAGAACCGGGAGAATTCCGAATTCGCAAAGAATTCGGAAAAGCTATTTTGGCGCCCACAGAAGTGTGATTTTTGGATCGGCGGCTCTGTAAAGTAGTTATCTCCCCCTCAGGGCTGGCGGGCAGGTTCTGTGCTCGGACCTCTGCTCGCTCCTTTAATCTAGTCCAGCGGTCGGCAACCTTAAACACTCCAAGAGCCATAAATGGCCTAACCAGAAGCCCCCCCCCCCGGTTCAGTTCTGGGGCTGACTGGAAGTCTGGTTCCCCCACCATAGAGTCTCCTCCTAGCATGGCGTCCTTTTTCCTCTGCCGACCGGAAGTCTGGTTCCCCCACCATAGAGTCTCCTCCTAGCATGGCGTCCTTTTTCCTCTGCCGACCGGAAGTCTTGTTCCCCCCCATAGAGTCTTCTCCTAGCATGGCGTCCTTTTTCCTCTGCCAACCGGAAGTCCAGTTCCCCCCACATCATAGAGTATCCTCCTAGCATGGCCTCTTTTTTCCTCTACCTGTCCTAACCAAAAGCCCTATCGATTCTGGAGCGAACCGGCGACAGGGCCGCAGCAGAGGGATGAAAGAGCCACATGCGGCTCCGGATTAGTCCAATTATGTGCTGCACACCCTTAGAGAATACTTTTCATCTCTGAAGCTGCAGATCCCTGGGCTGGGCAGAAGAAGAAAACTGACTTGTGAGTCACGTGATGCTTGCGTCCTCTAGATTGTCCACCCTGCTGTGGCTGATGGGTTTTTTTCTTCTTCTTTAGCCTCTTCAGCAGCTCCACTTTTAGCCGGTACCGAGCAGTAAAATTAGATTTATTCCCATTGCTACGATTTCTGTGACATTTGTTGCTTGGTGCAATGGGGTGGAATACACCAGAATAAAAAAAAAAAATGCACATAGCCACAGAACCTGTTTTAAATTGGATGAATTTCTCTCTTTCTCCCACCTCAATTGCTATAAATGACCTGCGGTTTTCTGTTTCTTGGCGGAAAAGAGGCACAGAACCCAAAAACTAATCCTCAAAGGCTCCATTGCTCTCCCAAATAGACAGGTTCCAATTAGGCTGGGAAATAAAACCTGTGAGTTCGATTGAGAGTGTTGTGGCCTGCCAGCAGATTTGGCAGCAGATTCGGACAGTGAGGAGGTTGGGGAGGAACCTGGGCCAGTCCTGGAGTCTGGGGAAGGCTCTGATGAGGGCTCTGCGTCGGAGGCAGAGAGGGGCCAGGCCGTTGACAGTTATCAGCTGCCTTCGGAGTCAGACATCAGTGGCAGAAGAACAGCTGGCCTGTTCCCAGTGTGCACATGTGCAGAGCGGCCAGACGAAGGGAACAGCTAAGGAACAGGGTCGATTTGGAAGTAAGGCCACAGGTGGACGGTGAATGGCCCCTCCCATAGGGAGTATAGAGGAGCCAAAGGGGAGGGGAGTTTGCAGGAGACAATTAGTTCAATTCATTCGGGTGAAGATCTGTTCCTGACTTCTTGCCAAGTAATTGCTGTTACAGCCTGGCGTTTGAAAGATATCGGCTGGCAGCTCTCCAAGCCTGAAAAAGGTCTGTAGTTGTGGAATCTCTTGAAAGACTGTTGGCCGGGACTTTGCTGGAGAGGAATTCACTTTAACCTAAATAAAAGGGTTTTTATGGGGTTGAGGAGTCGGCTTTGTGCTTTTGGGAAGCCCAGGTCAGAACAGAGAGTCGATCTGATTCAGACATTCAAACCAAGTCGGGTTGGCATTTCTTCACTGCCAGTCTGGCGGGCACAGAATGACAACATTGGCGCCTGATTCCTAAAGGGGACACTACAATTTTGAGATGAGGATGAACCTTCCATTCTCATTTTTGTGTGTGTGCAAAGCTTCTCTTAACATGCTCGGCTTTGGCCAAAAGGAGAAAAGGAGAGAAAAACAACCCTTTTGAATAATAGAAAGGAGCCACAATTCTTTTATTTCAAAGAATAGAATAGATGAATGGAATGGAATGGAATAGAATAGGATGAATGGAATGGAATAGAATAGAATAGATGAATGGAATGGAATGGAATAGAATAGATGAATGGAATGGAATGGAATAGAATAGATGAGGAATAGAATAGAATAGAATAGATGAATGGAATAGAATAGAATAGAATAATAGAATAGGATGAATGGAATAGAATAGAATAGAATAGAATAGATGAATGGAATGGAATAGAATAGATGAATGGAATGGAATGGAATAGAATGGAATAGAATAGGATGAATGAAATGGAATAGAATAGATGAATAGAATAGAATAGATGAATGGAATAGAATAGAATAGAATAGATGAATGGAATGGAATAGAATAGGATGAATGGAATAGAATAGAATAGGATGAAGGAATAGAAATAGATGAATGGAATGGAATGGAATGGAATAGAATAATAGAATAGAAGATGAATGGATGGAATAAATAGAATAGAATAGAATAGAATAGAATAGAATAGAATAATAGATGAATGGAATGGAATAGAATAGATGAATGGAATAGAATAGAATAGGATGAATGGAATAGAATAGAATAGGATGAATGAAATGGAATAGAATAGAATAGATGAATAGAATAGAATAGATAGATGAATGGAAGAATAGATGAATGGAATGGAATAGAATAGATGAATGGAATGGAATGGAATAGAATAGATGAATGGAATGGAATGGAATAGAATAGATGAATGGAATAGAATAGAAGAATAGATGAATGAATGGAATGGATAGATGAATGGAATGGAATGGAAAGGAATAGATGAATGGAATAGAATAGAATAGAATAGATGAATGGAATGGAATAGAATGGAATAGATAGGATGAATGGAATAGAATAGAATAGATGAATGGATAGAATAGAATAGAATAGAATAGATGAATGGAATGGAATGGAAATGATGAATGGAATGGAATAGAATAGATGAATGGAATAGAATAGAATAGATGAATGGAATGGAATAGAATGGAATAGAATAGGAGAATGGAATAGAATAGAATAGATGAATGGAATAGAATGGAATAGAATAGGATGAATGAATGGAATAGAATAGATGAATAGAATAGAAAGAATAGATGAATGGAAGAATAGAATAGATGAATGGAATGGAATAGAATAATAGGATAATGGAATAGAATAGAATAGGATGAATGAAATGGAATAGAATAGAATAGATGAATGGAATAGAATAGAATAGATGAATGGAATAGAATAGATGAATAGAATAGAATAGATGAATGGAATGGAATAGAATAGATGAATGGAATAGAATAGGATAGATGAAATGGAATAGAATAGATAGATGAATAGAATAGAATAGAATAGATGAGATGGAATAGAATAGAAATCAGAATAGAATAGAATAGAATAGATGAATGGAATGGAATAGAATGGAATAGAATAGGATGAATGAAATGGAATAGAATAGATGAATAGAATAGAAGAGATGGAATGAATAGATAAAGAGATAGAATAGATGAATGGAATAGAATAGAATAGGATGAATGGAATAGAATAGAATAGGATGAATGAAATGGAATAGAATAGAATAGATGAATGGAATAGAATAGAATAGAATAGATGAATGGAATAGATAGATGAATAGAATAGAATAGAATAGATGAATGGAAGGAATAGAATAGATGAATGGAATAGAATAGAATGGATGAATGAAATGGAAGAGAATAGAATAGATGAATAGAATAAATAGATGAATGGAATAGAATAGAAATCAGAATAGAATAGAATAGATGAATGGAATAGAATGGAATAGAATAGATGAATGGAATGGAATAGAATAGAATAGGAGAATGGAATAGAATAGAAGGATGAATGAAATGGAATAGAATAGATGAATGGAATAGAATAGATAGAAGAATGAATGGAATAGAATAGAATAGATGAATGAATGGAATAGAATAGAATAGGATGATGGAATAGAATAGAATAATGAATGGAAAGAATAGAATAGATGAATGGAATGGAAAATAGAATAGAATAGAATATGAATGGAATGGAATAGAATAGAAGAATAGATGGAATGGAATGGATAGAAGAATAGATAGAATAGATAATGAGGAATGGAATAGAATAGATGAATGGAGTAGAATAGAATAGGAAATGAAATGGAATAGAATAGAATAGATGAATAGAATAGAATAGAATAGAATAGATGAATGGAATAGAATAGAAATCAGAAGAATAGAATAGTAGGATAGAACAGAATTCTTTATTGGCCAAGTGTGATTGAACACACAAGGAATTTGTCTTTGGTGCATATGCTCTCAGTGTACTTAAGGAGAATAAAATACATTCATCAAGAATAAAAAGATACAACACTTAGTGATAGTCATAGGCTGCTAATAAGCTATCAAATCGAACTAGGAAACAAACAAAAACAATATAAATTGTGAAGATACAAGCAGCATAATTATAGTCATAAGTGGGAGAGCTAGATACTAGGAAGGAAGAGAGGAATAGTAGTAATACAGTTTTAGTAAATTATTGGCAGTGTTGTGGGAATTAGTTGTTAAGCAGAGTGATGGCTTTCGGGGGGGAAAACTGTCCTTGTGTCTAGTTGTTCTGGTGTGCAGTGCTCTATAGTGTCGTTTTGAGGGTAGGAGTTGAAACAATTTACGTCCAGGATGCGAGGGGTCTGTAGATATTTTCACAGCCCTCTTGTTGACTCCTGCAGTGTCCAGGTCCTCAATGGAAGGCAGGTTGGCAGCCAATGTTTGTTCTGCAGTTCTGATTATCTGTTGAAGTCCGTGTCTGTCTTGTTGGGTTGCAGAGCCAAACCAGACAGTTACGGAGGTGCAGAGGACAAGACTCCATCATTCCTCTGTAGATCAGAATCAGCAGCTCTTTGGGCAATTTGAGCTTCCTGAGTTGGCGCAGAAAGAACATTCTTTCTTGTGCTTTTTTGATCCCGTTTTGGACGTTAGGGGTCCATTTTAAGTCTGGAGATATGATAGAACCTAGAAACCTGAAGGTCTCTGCTGTTGAAACTGTGTTGTCTAGTATTGTAAGAGGTGGTAGTATGGGAGGGTTTCTTCTAAAATCCACCCCCATTTCTACAGATTTGAGTGTTTCAGTTCCAGTGGAGAATGATTAAGGATTCTCTTTCCTGGTTCAGTTACTGCAGCCTGTGCTGGGAAGGAGCCTGAGGGAAGGGGTTTTTTTTTCTGACTGTAAATGCAATCTTTTCAAAGTATGAATATAAAAATATACCCTGAAAGGAGAAGACGTCTGGGCTGGTATCTTCGACATAACTCGTTTTACAGGCGTGGGGACATTTCTGTGCTAGGTTAAAAGAGACACCCCTGTTCCTCCCTCCCCAGTTTTGATGTTAGGACCAATACAATACAATAGCAGTTGGAAGGGGCCTTGGAGGTCTTCTAGTCCAGCCCCCTGCTTAGGCAGAAAACCCTATACCGTTTCAGACAAATGGATATCCAACTTCTTCTTAAAGACTTCCAGTGTTGGGGCATTCATAACTTCTGGAGGGCAAGTTGTTCCACTGATTAATTGTTCTAACTGTCAGGAAATTGCTCCTCAGTCTTAGGTTGCTTCTCTCCTTGATTAGTTTCCACCCTTGCTTCTTGTTCTGCCCTCAGGTGCTTTGGACAATAGCTTGACTCCCACTTCTTTGGGGCAGCCCCTGAGATATTGGAAGACTGCTATCATGTCTCCCCTAGTCCTTCTTTTCATTAAACTAGCCATACCCAGTTCCTGCAACCGTTTCTTCATATGTTTTAGCCTCCAGTCCCCTAATCCTCTTTGTTGCTCTTCTCTGCACTCTTTCTAGAGTCTCCACATCTTTTCTACATTGTGGCGATCAAAACTGGATGCCTTATTCCAAGTGTGGCCTTACCAAGGCCTTATAAAGTGGCATTAATCCTTCACGTGATCTTGATTCTATCCCTGATGCAGCCTAGAACTGGCTTTTTTGGCAGCTGCTGCACACGGCTGGCTCCTATTTAAACGGTTGTCCACTAGGACTCCAAGATCCCTTCTCACAGTTACTACTATTGAGCGAGATACCACCTATACTCTACCTGTGCATTTCGTTTTTCTTGCCTAAATGTAGAACCTGACTCTTTTCATCCTTGAATTTCATTTTATTAATATATAAGGTGGCGCAGTGGTTAGGGTGCAGTACTGCAGGCCACTTCAGCTGACTGCTATCTGCAGTTCAGCGGTTCAAATCTCACCGGCTCAAGGTTGACTCAGCCTTCCATCCTTCCGAGGTGGGTGAAATGAGGACCCAGACTGTGGGGGCGATATGATGACTCTGTAAACTGCTTAGAGAGGGCTGAAAAATATAAGTCTAACTGCTATTGCTATTGCTATATTTATTCAGGTCTGGCTTAATGGGGCAGTGGGATGGGGAAGCTAGGAGACCATGCCTCTCCTCCTCATGTCAAGCCCCAGATGCTGGCAACAACCTGTGGCTCTGGAGCCGCAAGTGGCTCTTTCCTTCCTCTGCTGTGGCTCCCTGTCGCTCAAAATACACGTCATAACCTCCAGCCTGCGACACCCGCCGGCATGCGATTTATTGAGCTTTTCGACCCCCAGTAGGCCAACCATGGATAAATCCAAGAAAAGAAAAGTTTCAGAAAAAAATAGAACATTTAATTCAACTATCTATGCTAGTTTTGTGCTCAGGAAATAGTCAGGCACAGGGCGGGGTTTCTGTGGCTCCCGGTGTTTTCTTTTCTGTGGGGAATGGATCCAAATTGCTCTCTGAGTGTTTAAGGCTGCCGATGCCTGCCCCAGAGAAATCAGAAAATCCAGGCAGTTCAAATGGATACAAAATTTATTGCAAGCTTAAGCTCTCTACAAGAACCGGAACTAATAAACATAACTAGGGTAGACTAGCGAAGGTAAGGGAATAAGAAATGATACTAAGTTATATTTGGGTTTGCGGAAATACCATCCCAAGGAAACATAAACTTGAGTTTTGAAATATACACCAACAACAATAGAAAAGAAAGAGGAGAGAATGAAAGGAAGGAAGGGGAAGAAGAAAGAAGTAACGAGAGGAGGTGGAAGGGACAGGAAGAGAAGGAGAGAGGGTAGGAAGGGGAAGAGGAGAGTAGGAGTAGGAGAAAGGGAAGGGAAGAAGGAAAGGGAAGGAGGGAAGAAAGGGAAGGAGAGGAGGAAGGAAGGGAGAGAAAGAGAAGGAGAGAGCGTAGGAAGGGGAAGAATAGGAGTAGAAAGGGAAGAGAAGGAAGGGAAGGAGGAAGGAAAGGAGAGAAAGAGAAGGAGATAGGGTAGGAAGGGGAAGAATAGAAGTAGGAAAAGGGAAGAGAAGGAAGGGGAAGGATTGGAGGGTGGAAGGGAGAGAAAGAGAAGGAGGGAAGGTAGGAAGGGGAAGAGGAAGAGTAGGAGTGGGGGAGGTAAAGGAAGAAGGAAAGGGAAGGAGAGGAGGAAGGAAGGAGAGAAAGAGAAGGATAGAGGGTAGGAAGGGGAAGAGGAAAGGGAGAAAGGGAAGGGAAGAAGGAAGGAAGTAGGAAGGGAGGGTGGGAGACAATAAAGGGAAAACAAGGTGGTGTTACAACAGGAGGAAGGGATGGTAAATAAAGCAACCCAAACTATATTGTAACCTATTAAATGAAATAATAAATATAAAAATGATAAATGTAAAGAAGAACAACATCATGTGAATGTATACTTAAAATGGTATCTAAGAGAATTTAAAAAAAAATCTTTGAAAAAAAATTATCTGAACAACTAATGGTTAAAGTGAATTGGCGGTAGATAAGAGTCAGTAAAATTCAAGGCCAGATGAACTTAGATCTCTTGTGAGCACGAAAGGACTCCAGGCTGATGATGCATTTGACCCCTCCCTCCCTCCCTCCCTCTGGCTCAGCCTGGGTTATCTACCCTTCGCCTCCGATTTTGGGAAATTGGGATGACATTTCCTGCCCCTGGACTTCAAAGGCCTGGCTCCCTGTAGGTGGGCATCAGCTGCCTTCCAGAGTCACAGCTGTTCTACGCAGAGGCAGATGTTGGGAAGCTGTCAGGAAGCATATTCTCGATGGGACTCAACCTTCCTTATCTTGCCTTTTTCAAAGCTTGGGATTTCTTAGGTGGTCAAGATTTCCTTATCACCAGGAAGACCCCCTCCCCCTCCCCCGGCAGGTGAAATAGCTCCCTCTCTAATACCGGTAGTCCTTGACAATCGAGCCCGTAATTTCCTGTCGCTAAGTGAGGCAGTTCTTGAGCGTGTTTTGCCCCGTTTAACGACCTGCCTGGCCACCATTGCTACGTGAACCACTGCAGCCGTTGAGTTGGTAACACCATGTTAAGTGAATCTGATTCTCCTGTTGATTTTGCTCATCGCAAAAGGGGATCGTGCGACCCCACCCACCCCACCCCGGGACACTGGAACTGTCACGGGTACAAGTCAGTTGCCAAGCATATGAATTTTTTTTCACATGGCCATGGCGATGCAGTCGTAAATGTGTGAAACGGTCATAAGTCACTCATTTCAGCGCCGTTGCAACTTCAGACCGTCACTAAACGAACTCGTAAGTTGAGGACCGCCTGGATGAACCAATCAATGTAACTAACCCCCGGGGAGAGGTGATCGTGTCTTGGCTGATGGCCGCATGCAAATGGCGTCACATATCCTTCTGTATCAGACATGATGAGATCACTCGACCTCCAGCCATGACATCACCCCACAGGGCCATCCAGCTGATTGGCAGGGATGGTTGAGGGAGGATGCCAAGACTCGTCTGTTATTAGAAGTTCTGTCAATGCTTGGAGTTTCGCCCGACTCCCGTCAAGGACATACACTGTTGTGGGAAAGGCGAATGTCATCTGGGTTTGCTTTTAGAAATACTTATACTTAAGGGAAGAAGAAAGATAAGGAGAGGTGGGTGGAAGGGAGAGAAAGAGAAGGAGAGAGGGCAGGAAGGGGAAGAGAGAGGTAGGAGAAAGGGAAGAGAAAAGGAAGGGGAAGGAGAGAGGAAGGAGGGGAAGAGAAGGAGATAGGGTAGGAAGGGGAAGAGGAAGAGTAGGAGTAGGGAAGAGGTAAAGGAAGAAGGAAAGAGAAGGAGAGGAGAAGGAGGGGAAGGAGAGGAGGAAGGAGGGAGAGAAAGAGAGGAGAGCGTAGGAAGGGGAAGAGGAAGAATAGGAGTAGGAGAAAGGGAAGAGAAGAAGGAAGGGGAAGGATTGGAGGGTGGGAGAAAGAGAAGGAGAGCAGGAAGGGGAAGAGAGAGGGTAGGAGTAGGGGAGAGGTGAGGGAAGAAAGAAGGGGAAGGAGGGGGAAGGAAGGAAGTAGAGAAGGAAGGGAGGGAGAAAAGAAAGGGAAAATAAGGTGGTGTTACAACAGGCGCTAGGGATGGTAAACAAAACAACTCAAATAACAAAAGTATAGAATGGCAAAGAAAAATAATAACTATGTGAATGTATACATTGTATGTAAGAGAATAAATGACAGTAAGAATATAAAGCACAATATAGGTAAACAATATTTTGTTATAAATAGCTAAGTATAAATAAATATGAATTGTACATAAAAATGGATAATGAATAAGGAGACCATGAGTGCAAGATAGAAATGTATAGAAGGGAAAACACTAACTGTAAAGAACAGATACAGAACTGCTATATGATACGATGGAACTTCTTGTTCCCATGTTGTTTTAAGTCATGTGTTTGTTTTTGTTGATGTGTTTATGTGTTTAAAATAAAAATTTAAAAAAAATGCTTACACTTATGAATGGTTAGAGAAAGGCATACGGAGAAGAAAGTAAGGGGAAGATATGGAATCCAGACGATACACCATCAAGTAGAAAAGTGGGGGGGGGGAAATAGGGTGTCAGCGTTCCAAATATCCTGCAGAATTAAATCAGAGTCCAAGGCACAGTTATCCTTAAAGTTCCAATTTAATAAAACAGACCTGTTGGCATCATGCTATGGTTATCCAATTCTGAAACTTCCTGGGATTCCACCCAGTTGAAAGTTCATGGTCTTGTCTCCACACCCACATATCCATCACATGGTCCAATCCTCTTCTTCCTCACTGGCATCTCTACCCAGCTGGTTCCGGTCAGGTGCAAAAGTGCAGAGACAAAGAATAGCCTTGAGCTTCTAGAAAGGGATTTTTTATTTTGAAAACAACACATTCTACCCCTTGCTATTCCCCCCCACCCCCTTAATGAGAGTGTGGCAGGCCAAAGATTCTTAAAGGAACCACTGCAGGCCTGACATAGGGAAGAAAATATAATATATAAGTATATATAGTTTAATGAAAGAAGGATTAAGGGAGACAGGATAGCAGTCTTCCAATATCTCAGGGGTTGCCACAAAGAAGAGGGAGTCAAGCTATTCTCCAAAGCACCTGAAGGCAGGACAAGAAGCAAAATGGATGGAAACTAACCAAGGAGAGAAACAACTTAGAACTGAAGAGAAATTTCCTGACAGTGAGAACTATTAATCAGTGGAACAGAAGTTGTCTCCAGAAGTTGTGAATGCTCCAACACTGGAAGTCTTTAAGAAAATGTTGGATAGCTTTGTCTGAAATGGTATAGGTTTTCCTGCTAGGCAAGAGGTTGGATAGAAGACCTCCAAGGTCCCTTCCAACTCTGCTATTGTATTGTATTGTATAGTATATCAAAAGTAGGATTCAAATCGTGGGGCGAACCACAATCAGGATAGATTTGAGAAGGAAAAGGAATAAGAAATGACATTCAACTATTTTTGTCTGCGGAAACGCCACCCCAAGAAAATAAAAATTAAGAGCTAGAAGAGACACCTACAACAGTAGGAAAAACGAAAGGGAGAGGAGAGGAAGAGGAGGGGGAAGGAAGATAGAGATGAGGAGGGAAGATGAAGGGGAGAAGAGAGAGGGCAGGAAGGGGAACATGAAGAGTGTAGGGGAGAGGCAAGGGAAGAAGGAAGGGAAAGGAGAGAGGAGGAGACAAAAAGGGAAAACTGTCAAGGCAGGGAAGGGATGGTAAACAAAGCAACCCAAATGGTGCACTTATAACCCTGTAAATGAAAATAATGACGAATGTAAAAAAAGAATGATAACTACGTGAATGTAAACCTATAATTGTACAGAGAACAAAAAAAAAATTTTCAGGAAGAAATACTTGGCAAAGTTATTTAATGGCTTCTTGAATCTGCCTCTTCCATTCCAGGCAGATGCCAAAATGTATTTCCAGCTGGGGTCTGATGCAGGTGAGATATAATGTGTGTTTTATGAAAGCATCATTCCCGAAAAGGCATTTTGGGAGGGAGGGGCAGCACCCCAGTTCAAACAGATGTTGCATGCAACAGGCAGTAAAAAAAACCCCCATTTCTTCCCACCTGCCCCCCCCCCTTCCCAGCATCTGGGGCTTAACAGTTCCTGTCTTCCTTCCTTGGCCAGCCCACTCAGCACATCTGGAAACCTGGCATTGAGGTTTATCGGATGGAGGGGGGGGAATAAGGGAAGGGGCTGGATTTGGGTTAGCAGAGCAGGCGCCTGCATAGCGTGCCTTGACTCCCCCATCTGTAAAAAAACCCCGATGGCTGCGTTGATTCCGTCGTAGAGAAATTGTGTAGCTTTTACCATCTGCATGCAGAGGAAACTGGTGGTGGAATATATGGGAATGTATGGGAAGGGACTCGCTGGATCTCACTTGGCTTGAGATGGAAAAAGAATTAAGGAATTGTATCTCTCGCCTGCTCGGTCGTGAAATTCTCCCCAATCCTATTTGCTTCTTATAATCTAATTTCCCCTTTGCTGGAGAAGAAACGCAGGACCGCTGCGGCCCCTTGAGCGATGGGCCAGGCCAGGAGAAACAGACTGGCTCGAAAGCTTGAGCACACAATGGCAAAATTAAAGGTAAAGTTCCCCTCGCACATATGTGCTAGTCGTTCCTGACTCTAGGGGGCGGTGCTCATCTCCGTTTCAAAGCCGAAGAGCCAGCGCTGTCCGAAGACGTCTCCGTGGTCATGTGGCTGGCATGACTCAACTCCCGAAGCCGCACGGAACGCTGTTCCCTTCCCACCAAAGGTGGCTCCTATTTTTCTACTTGCATTTTTTACCTGCTTAGGTTGGCAGAAGCTGGGACAAGTCACGGGAGCTCACTCCGTTACGGGGCGCTAGGGATTCAAACCGCTGAACTGCCGATCTTTCTGATCGACAAGCTCAGTGTCTTCGCCTCTGAGCCCCCTGGCAAAAATCAATCCCGCTCTTTTTCCAAACTCCCAGGCCTATCTCTGCACTAATAAGGATTGGAAACCTGCTTTTTAAAATTATCTTTTTTAAAAAGCAGGCATTCTCAAAGGGTTTACATTCCGTGCTTTGTTTCAAATCCCACATTTACACTGGCTTTGGCCGTGGAAGAAATTGGGCGCAAAAAGGGAAGGGACTCTTTGGAGAAATTCAGATGTTTCATCTCCCAGATATGAACTCCCGCCAGAACTTTGATGAGAAAGAGAAGAAGAGAAGAAAAAAAAACCACAGAAGGGATTTCTCAGGGGAGGAAAAAAAGAATAAGTTTGCTTAACCCTGAGAGAATTGGATCAAAACAGAGAGTACCTTGGAAAGTTTTCAAGAGCGTTGGCCTCCGGAGGAGGAATTTTAAACCAAGTCCCCAGAGAGAAAACCTCATTATTTCAAACAGTGGCAAAACAGCTGTAAATACACACACACACACACACACACACACAAACAAACGTCTGGGGAAGAGGCTCATCCCATAGCTACGTCATGGTTTGCCAAGATAGCATCAACAGTATACGTAGAACATAAGGGAAACTTACCAAATTTGCAGATGATAAATTGCCGACACTCTAGATGATAAGACTCAAGGTCCAGATGGATCTTGGCAGATTTCAACCCTGGGCCCTGTCAAACAAAATGTTGAATGTTGAATGTTGATTTTATTTATATGCTGCCCTTTTCCCCCGAAGGGGACTCAGGGCGGCTCACAACTCAACCGGGGAAGGGGGATACAACGAAAAATTAAACAACACAAAACAATGCATAATTAAAACACAACAGTCATACCAATTCGAGACGGGGGCAACAGTTCTTTAGCCCCAGGCCTGTCGGAACGGCCAGGTTTTAAGGGCTTTGCGGAAGGCCTGGAGGGTGGTGAGGGTTCAAATCTCCACGGGGAGTTCGTTCCAAAGGGTCGGAGCAGCCACAGAGAAGGCTCTCCTCTGGGTAGTCGCCAGTCGACACTGGCCGGCAGATGGAATTCGGAGGAGGCCTAATCTGTGGGATCTGATCAGTCTAGTGGAGGTAATTGGCATGAAATTGGCATGAAATTCAACCTAGAGAAAAGTAAAGTCTGACACTTAGACAAGACAAACCAAAAGGACACATATAACTGGGGGAAACCAGCTTAATAGCAGTGACTGGGAGAAGGATCTTGGAGTCTTAGTGGACAACCAGCTAAACATGAGCCAGGAGTGTGCAGCGGCAGCCAAAAAAGCCAACGCAATCCCAAGTTGCATTAACAGACGGATACAATCAAGATCAAGGGAGATACTAATACCACTCTATAAAGCCTTAGTAAGGCCACACCTGGAGTACTGCATGCAGTTTTGGTCACCCCACTATAAAAAAATGTTAGACTCTAGAAAGAGTGCAGAGAAGAGGAACCAGGATGATTAGAAGACTGGAAGATAAACATATGAAGAACGTTTGCAGGAACTGGGCCTGGCTAGCCTAGTGAAGAGAAGGACCAGGGGAGACAGGAGAGCAGCCTTCCAATATTTGAGGGGCTGCCCCAGAGAGGAGTTAGGGGGTCAAGCTATTTTCCATGAATGACAGGCAAGGAATAATAATGGATGGAAACTGACCAAGGAGAGATTCAACCTAGAAATAAGGAGGAACTTTGTGACAGTGAGAACAATCAACCCATGGAACAGAAGTTGCCTTCGGAAGTTGTGGGAACCATGACCCGTCAAAAGGGCGAACGACAAAACCGCGCCCGACTAAACCGCATCGCTGACGTCATCAACGCGGCGACAACAGCCAGCGCGGAGAAAGAAGGGCGCTTTAAATAGCGCGTTGAAAGAAAGCCGATTCAATTTAAGATAAGGGTTAGGGTTAGGTTTAGGGTTAGGTTAAGGGTTAGGTTTAGGATTAGGTTAGGGGGGTTAGGTTTAGGTTTAGGGGTTAAGTTTAGGTTAGGGTTTACAGCGTGCTTCTGTCTCCGCGCTGTTGTCACCCTGTTGATGACGTCAGCGACGTGGTTTAGTCGGGTGCGGTTTTGTCCTTCGCCCTTTTGTCGGTGAACCGTGGGAACTTCATCCCTGGAGGCTTTCAAGAAGAGACCAGACTGCCACTTGTCAGAATAGGGTCTCCTGCTTGGGCTGGAGAAGCATTCAGAAGCATTCTAGAAGCATTCAGTTCCTAATATATTTGGGGTGATTTTTTGTGAAGCTATTTCCCCTCCTTAGCGGTGAACTCCCATCTTTTGAACCTCTCCATTGTTTCTCCATTGAACTAGGAGATAACAAAATGGAGAACTGACGTGCTTAGAGAAACTGGCCTGTGAAACACTGGTGTGTGTGTGTGTTGTGTGTGTGTGTGTGCGCTTTAACCTGATTGCCAGATGTGTGTTGTTCACCTCCCAAGCGTTGCATCTGGTAAGGATGATAGCGATAGCCAAGAATGGTTGGCCGATCTCCCTCATGTCTGTTTTGGAGGGGATTGAGTTGCGGGCGATAAGGAAAACGAATAACACCTCCATAAGCTTCCCACGCTGCAGAACTAGGATTTACAGATGAACAGAGTTGGGAGGGACCTTGGAGGTCATCTAGTCCAACCCCCCAATGAAACCAGGAGACCCTGCACCCATTTCTGACAGAGGGCAGTCCAGTCTCTCTTCAAAGCTTCCAGTGATGAAGCTCCCACAACTTCCGAAGGCAATTTCTGTTTCATGGGTGGAATGTTCTCAGGAAAATTCCTCCTTATTTCCAGGTTAAATCTCTCCTTGGCCAGTTTCCATCCATTGTTCCTTGTCTGGCCTTCGGTGCTTTGGAGAATAGTAGATTGACCCCCTCCTCTCTGTGGCAGCCCCTCATATTGGAAGGCTGCTGTCGCGTCTCCCCTGATCCTTCTCTTCATTCAACTAGACATACCCAGTTCATGCAACTGTTCATCGTATGTTTTGGCCTCCAGTCCCCTAATCATCTCGGCTGCTCTCTCTGCACTTTTTCCAGAGTCTCAGCATCTTTTTTTTTAATAGTGTACTGACAAAAACTGGATGCGGTACTCTAGGTGTGGCCTTACTAAGGCTTTATAGAGCGGTATTAGTACCTCACTTGATCTTGATTGTATCCCTCGCTTAATGCAATTTAGGATTGCCAACTTTTAAAAATTATGCACGCTGCATTTGGACATCGAAACATTAGAGGATCCAGAGATATTTTAGAAAAGATATTTTACTCCACTCCTCTGCTCGTAATAAAATTCCTTATCCCACCTAGGCTTGAAGTTTTAGGCCTGGGTAACCTTGAACTATGCCGTCTACCTGAGCTTAGTGCACAAGATACTCTGCCATAACATCCTATCTGTCAATGATTTTTTACTTCAACTGCAATAACACAAGGAGATCAATAGATGCAAACTAAATGTCATCCATTCTAATCTTGATTGCAGGAAAAATGATTTCAGCACTAAGAGTAGTAATGTGTTGAACACTTTACCTGATCCTCTAACCCCCATAACCTTTGACCTTGAACTGTCTACCGTGGACCTTATGCGTTCCTTTTTGTGCGTGTGAAAAGTTTTTTTTATTTTTTGTTCTCTATATACAATTATAGGTAGACGTTCACATGGTTATCATTCTTTTTTACATCCATCGTTCTTATACATTTACCATTCCATTTACAGTTATAATATACCATTTGGTTTTTCCTTTGTTTACCATCCTCGCTAGTTTTGGCACCCCCTTCTTTTCCCTTTCTTTTCTCCCTCCCTCTCTTCTCTATTTTCTTCCTTCCTTCTTCCCTTTCCGCTCCCCTACTCCTCTCTTCCCCTTCCTGCCCTCTCTCCTTCTCCCTTCCATCTTCTTCTCCCCTACTCCTCTCTTCCTCTTCCCCTTCCTGCCCTCTCTCCTTCTCCCTTCCATCTTCCTCCCTCACCTCTATCTTCCGCCCCTCCTCTTCCTCTCCTCCTCTCTTCCTTCTTTCTTTTTCTACTGCTCTTAATTTTTATTTTCTTGGAGTGGTATTTCCGCAGACCCACAAATAGTAAATAAATTTCTTGTTCCTCCTCCCTTCTCAAATCTATCCTGATTATATTTTCCCCTCTTTGTATTTTACTTTTGATATATACTTATATATTATTATTTTTCCCTTATGCATTTCTTAAGAGGTCCATAAAGGGGGAGTGCCTATTCCCGGCGTGCCTACTATCCCTGTCCTACTGTCCCCATTTATACGTACTCTTTTTATGTGTTCATGGGCTATCTTTTACTTATTTTATATCAATTTATTTCGTGCTGTTTTTCATGTGTTTTCATACGTGTTTCCTTGCACTTGTTGACAAACAAACAAGTAAGTAACTAAGTAGGTAACTAAGAAGTAAGTAAGTAAGAAAGTAAGAAGAAGGTAAAAAGAAAGAAAATAACTAAGTAAGAAAGTAACTAAGTAAGTAACTAAGTAAGAAAGTAACTAAGTAATAAAGTAACTAAGTAAGAAAGTAACTAAGTAAGAAAGTACTAAGTAAGAAAGTAACTAGTAAGAAAGTAACTAAGTAAGAAAGTACCTAAGTAAGTAAGAAAGTAACTAAGTAATAAGAAAGTAACTAAGTAAGTAAGAAAGTAACTAAGTAAGAAAGTAACTAAGTAGAAAGTAACTAGTAAAGAAAGTAACTAAGTAAGAAGTAACTAAGTAAGTAAGAAAAGTAACTAAGTAAGAAAGTAACTCAGATAAGTAAGAAAGTAACTAAGTAGAAAGTACTAATAGTAGAGAAAATAAGTAATTAACTAAGAAAGAAAGAAAGTACCTAAGTAAGTAATAAGAAGTAAGGAATAAACTAAGAAAGTAACTACCTAAGTAAGAAAGTAAGTAAAGTAAGTAAGAAAATAAGTAAGTAAGTAAATAAGTAAGTAAGAAAGAAAGAAAGAAAATAACTAAGTAGTAAGAAAGAAAGTAAGTAAGAAAGTAACTAAGTAAGAAAGTAACTAAGTAAGAAAGTAACTAAGTAAGAAGTAACTAACTAAGAAAGTAACTAAGTAAATAACTAAGTAAAGTAAGTAAGTAAGTAAGAAAGTAAGAAAGAAAGAAAGAAAGTAAGTAAGTAAGTAAGTAAGTAAGAAAGTAAGTAAGAAAGTAAGTAAGTAAGTAAGTAAGTAAGTAAGAAAGAAAGAAAGAAAGTAAGTAAGTAAGAAAGAAAGTAAGTAAGTAAGTACATAAGTAAGAAAGTAGTAAGTAAGTAAGTACGTAAATAAGTAAAGTAAGTAAATAACTAAGTAAGAAAGTAACTAAGTAAGTAACTAAGTAAATAAGTAAGTAAGAAAGTAAGAAAGTAAGTAAGAAAGAAAGAAAGAAAATAACTAAGTAAGTAAGAAAGTAGTACATAAGTAAGAAAGTAAGTAAGTAAAGTAAGTACGTAAATAAGTAAAGTAAGTAAATAACTAAGTAAGAAAGTAACTAAGTAAGTAACTAAGTAAATAAGTAAGTAAGAAAGTAAGAAAGTAAGTAAGAAAGAAAGAAGAAAATAACTAAGTAAGAAAGTAAGTACATAAGTAAGAAAGTAAGTAAGTAAAGTAAGTACGTAAATAAGTAAAGTAAGTAAGTAATAACTAAGTAAGAAAGTAAGAAGAAAGAAAGAAAATAACTAAGTAAGTAAGAAAGTAGGTAAGTAAAGTAAGTACGTAAATAAGTAAAGTAAGTAAGTAAATAACTAAGTAAGAAAGTAACTAAGTAAGTAACTAAGTAAATAAGTAAGTAAGAAAGTAAGTAAGTAAGACAGTAAGAAATTAACTAAGTAAGTAACTAGGTAAGTAAATAAGTAAGAAAGTAAGTAAGAAAGTAAGTAAGAAAGAAAGAAAATAACTAAGTAAGAAAGTAACTACGTAAGTAAGAAAGTAAGTAAAGTAAGTAGGTAAATAAGTAAAGTAAGTAAGTAAGTAAATAACTAAGTAAGAAAGTAACTAAGTAAGTAACTAAGTAAATAAGTAAGTAAGAAGTAAGTACGTCAGTCAGTAAGACAGTAAAATAAGTAAGTAAGTATAGTAAGAACTAACTGGGGGATTCTGGGAGTTGAAGTCCACCTATTTTAGGTTGCTTAGGTTGAAAATGTTGCTTCGCTGCCCAGCACCCCTACCCTGACAGAATATTTGGAGATGGGGTGCTGGGCATCCTTGACTGGGACCGGTAGCTGGAGAAGAGGGCTGGTATATTTTAAGCATCCATCCGTTGAGTGGGAGTCTTTGAAGCACAGGGATAGAATTGGCTCTCGGTTCCTTGTTTGACATCTGGCAGATTGTCCCCTCTCCTGCATCCGGAAACAAGTTTTAGCCTTTCCAGCGGGAGAATTTCTCCTTCCTTCCTTTTTTTTTTTTTTTTAAATCCTCTTCTCCAAATATCTCCCATCTGGCCGGCATTTAAAATGTATTTGTTATTTCGTTTATTTATTTGGAGGAGAATTCCTTCAGCATTTGTTTCCTTGTCTGCATTCAAACAAAATTGGTGGAACTTTTCTGGGGTGAAGGGAAGGGGGGTGTTTGGAAGCGTGGAAAACATCTGGGAGAGGATGCTTGTCGGCTGTTTCCAGATGTGCCAAATTTGCAAAGGCTGGTCTCGGTTCTTCCCTGCCTAGACGGAGGGGTACAGAGAGAGCAAGGAGCAAACCCCCCCCCCAAAAAAAAACAATTTGTATTCGATCTGCATTTGTTGCAGCTCTGGCGATTGGGGATATTGGACACATCTGGAAGACGTCACAACTGGGAAACTTGTTTCAGACCTACCCATGGGCACTTAGTGGGCAGATGTGATTTAGCTACTGAGTTAATTTAGTTTCTACACCCTGCTAAGCAAAGAGGGACGCAATGGCTCAGGGGCTAAGGCGCTCAGCTTGTCGATCAGAAAGGTTGGCAGTTCGTCGGCGGTTTGAATCCCCAGCGCCGCGTAACGGAGGGAGCTCCCGTGACTTGTCCCCAGCTTCTGCCAACCTAGCAGTTCGGAAAGCACGTTAAAAATGCAAGGAGAAAAATAGGAGCCACCGTTGGTGGTAAGGTGACAGCGTTCCGTGCGCCTTCGGGAGGTGAGTCATGCCGGCCACATGACCACGGAGACATCTTCGGACAGAGCTGGCTCTTCGGCTTGAGAGGGAGATGAGCACCGCCCCCTAGAGTCGGGAACAACTAGCATTATCTTCTTAATAGTGAGATATTGGTGAAGCGAATTTTGCCACCGTTTTCATGACCTTTCTCGCCTCAGTTGTTAAGTGAATTGCTACATTTGTTTAACTTAACAGCCCGGTTGTTAAGTGAATCTGGCTTCCCTGCTGGTGATAAGGTCCTGCTGGTCATAAAGGTTGCAAAAGGGATCATATGACCTTGGGGGACACGCCACAGTCATAAATATGAACCAACCACCGATAAACCCATGGTTGCCCGGGTATTATTTATTTACAGGAGGGAAAATGTGAGGACGAAACGTAATTTATAATGTTGGATTTTCCCCCTTAACGGAGAGAGCCCCCTGGTGGAGTACTGTGAAGCTGTCACCAGGGCAATTCCACTGCACGTACAGTAGGAGCCATTTTACGGCAGTACGGTAGAAGCCATTTTAAGGCACAACAGGCTGTATCTTAACAGAACACCACCACCCCTGAGAGGTGTTAGGGGTGTCTTCCCCCCCCCCAGTATTTTATTTTCCCAGAGAGTAAATCATCTGCATACCAAGTTTAGTTGAAATTGCTTGAAGGCATTCCCAGAGTTTGCTGGAAAACACACACACATACACACCACAGAGCAGATATAGATAGATAGATGATAGATAGATAGATAGATAGATAGATAGATAGATAGATAGATAGATAGATAGATAGATAGATAGATAAGATGATAGATAGATAATTAGATTAGATAGGTGATAGAGAATTAGATTAGATAGATGATAGAAAGATAGATAGATAGATAGATAATTAGATTAGATAGATGATAGATAGATAAATAGATAGATTATAATTAGATAGATAATTAGATAGATAGATAGATATTTAGATTAGATAGATGATAGATAATTAGATTAGATAGATGATAGATAGATAGATGATTAGATAGATGATAGTTAGATTAGATAATTACTTAGATGATAGATAGATAGATAGATAGATAGATAGATAGATAGATAGACAGACAGACCGCCAAGCCTTCTGAATTTTGATCACAGTGATGCTACGAAGATCATCTAACTGTGGCAAACCAGTCGTAAGTTAACTTCTCAAACGTCACTAAATAACTGCTGTAAGCCGAGGACTGCCCAGGGTGAAAAAGTGGGCAAGCGACTTCTACTCCTCGCTTAAACCGTTTGTGAGGTTGCTGTTAAAGCAAATAGAATTACGTGCCCATACAGTACATCTGATGGCCAATCCCTCCCTCCCTCCATTGAATGGCTGTCTCCTGCCAGGGCCCACCTTCCATTAATGTGATGAAATGCATCACACACACACACACACACACTCGCACAACGATGAACCGCTGTTGTTTTCGCCATTTCACGTACCTCGAGAGGCGAAGAATGGGTTGTAGAAACAGTAAAAAATGGAACTGCGTTTTTTCCCCTCCTAATTGCAGTAGCTTCCTCGCTACTTTCGGCTTGCCACAGTTGGAGAGGATTTGGGGCTGCGTGCTGGACGGGGCTTCTATAGGGTGTTCTGACCCAGGCATAGACCCCCAAAGAAACAGGAGGCGGAGTCCTGGTCCCGACACAAACCCCTTTTATTATTAAACGAAGGGTAAGTTCCTCTCCTTCACATTCAGCCCAAGGCCTGGCAAACAGTCTTTCCAAGGAGTATTATGACCACCGACCTTATCTAGCTTGGAAAGCTGCCATGCCAATATTTTCCCAAATGGGGTGCTGTGGAAGGAAAGGCTGTGCACAGAGTCTCTGAGATTAACGGACAGATCTTCACACTCCTGAAATGAATCTAAGGACTGAACGAATGAATTGTTTTCCTGCAAAAGCCCCCTCCCCCTTTCGCTCCTCTTTTATTCCCTCTGGGAGGGGCCATTCAACCGTCCACCTGTGGCTTTACTCCCAAGTCAACCCTGATTTCTGAGTTGTTCTTTTCTTCAGGCAACTCTGCGCATGCGCACACTGGGAACAGGCTCCAGCTGTTCTTCTGTCCTCACTGATGTCTAACTCCGAAGGCAGCTGAGAACTGCCAGACGGCCTCGGCCCTCTCTCTGCCTCCAACACAGAGCCCTCATCCGAGCCTTCCTCCAGCCTCCAGGCCTGGCCCATGTTCCTCCCCACCTCCTCACTGTCCGACTCTGCTGCCAGCCTCCGTTGGCGGGCCACAACATAGGGACCTTTATATTAGGAAGCACAGAATTAAACGCTTCCTTTTGGGAACAATATTATACAGTGTGTCCTGCCCCCATTCAGAGCCTGACTCCGCAGTGGAAGACAAGCTGAAACTACACAGAGATCGAGGGGGCGGCTTTGTTGGCTTTGGAGGAAAATGGGGAGGAGCTGGCCCAGTCAGCCAGCCTTTGAGGATTGGGATGGCTTGAAGGCAGGGAGGAAGTGGGGGGGGGGGCAGGATGACCAAGAGAGGCTAAGCAGCGAACATGAGAAACATGAGTTCCCGCGATGAGCAAGAACTATCCGCTCCTGATCCGCCATCCCGGAGAGTGGAGAGAAGGCGAGAACAGCGCAGACTGACTCAGCTACTCAGGAGGAGGGCGCGTCCCCTCGTGTCCCCATCTTCAGAAGGCACACCTGGGGACTGAGACTTATTGAGCCGCTGTGGGGAGAGGAATTTGTCGGGGAACAAACTCTGAATTCATGGAGGGTTGAGTGCCGACGTTTCAACTTCCCGGAATTCCTTGCGTTCTTTCTGAATTTCTGGATTCCTTGTCATGTTCTTTTGATTCCGGGATGCCTCGACTTGCCCTGCTGGATTTCTTGCTTTGCAGCCGTGGTGGTGCTCTCGGCAGTGGGGCTGGACTGTTGGCAGCCACAGGCTGCTTAAGGGGTGTGTGTGTGTGTGTGTGTTTGTGTGTGTGCGATCACTTTGCTCTGGGACTTGCAGCTGCCTGTGTTACCTCTGTGCCGTGGCCCTGTGCCAAGGATCACACAGGGGGCCTTGACTTATGGCCGCAATTGACCCCAGAACCTCCGTTGCTAAGTTATGCAGTGAGTTTTGCCACATTTTACGCCCTTCCTTGCCACGGTTGTTAAGTGAATCTTCTGCTCCTCAGAAGCCATCAACACAAGCCAGCTGCTGTTCGTAAGTACCTGTCAGTTGTCAAGCCTCTGAATTTCGATCGCGTGAAGGAGAGGGGGTTGCTGCGACGGTTTGCGTGAAAAAAATGGTCATCCTCACTTTCCTCAGTGGCGTCGTAACTCCAAATGGTCACTAAATGGATGCTTGCAAGTCAAGGAGTGCCTGTTATGCCCTCCATTTTAGTTGTTCGCTGCAGTCTAGAAAACACCTTCCCTGGGCTTTGTTTTTTTAATTTATTCTCATTTTCCTCCTCTTCCTCCTCCTCTTCTCCTTTCTTCCTCTTTCTCCTCCTTCTCCTCCTCTCCTCTCTCTTTCCTCTTTCTTTCTTTTTTCTTTCTTTTTCTTCTCCTTTTCCTCCCTCTTTTCTCTTCTCTTCTTTCTCTCCTCCTCCTCCTCTTCTTCCCCTTCTTTTCCTCCTCCTCTCTTCTTTCTTTTTCCTTCTCCTTCTCCCTCTTTTCCTCCTTTATTTCTTCTCCTCCTCTTCCCCCCCTCCTCCTCTCCTTCTCTTCCTCCTCCTCTTCTTATTCTTTCTTCTCCTCCTTCTCCCTCTTCTCTCTTCTTTCTTTCCTTCTTCTTCTCTCTTCTTCTCCCCATCCTCCTCCCTCTTTTCTCCTCTCTTCTTTCTTCTTCTCCTCCTCCTCCTCTTCTTCTTCCCCTTCTTTCCTCCTCCTCCTCCTCTCTGCTTTCTTTTTTCTTTTTTCTTCTCCTTCTCCCTCTTTTCTCTTCTTTCCTTCTCCTTCTCCCTCTTTTCCTCTTCTTTCTTCTCCTCCCCCTCTTCCCCTCCTCCTCCTCCTCCTTCTCTTCCTCCTCCTCTTCTTTATTCTTTCTTCTCCTTCTCCCTCTTCTCCCTTCTTTCTTTCCTTCTTCTTCTCATCCTCCTCCCTCTTTTCTCTCTTCTTTCTTCTTCTCCTCCTTCTCCTCGTCCTCTTCTCCTTCCCCTTCTTTTCCTCCTCCTCCTCCTCCTCCTCTCTTCTTTCTTTTTTCTTCTCCTTCTCCCTCTTTTTTCCTCTTCTTTCTTCTTCTCCTCCTTCTCCTCTTTCCCCTCTTCCTCCTCTCCTTCTCTTCCTCCTCCTCTTCTCTTCTTTATTCTTTCTTTCTTCTCCTCCCTCTTCTCTCTCTTCTTTCTTTCCTTCTTTCTTTCTTTCTTTCTTTGTTTCTTTCTTTCTTCTTCTCCTCCCTCTTTCTCCTCTCTTCTTTCTTCCTTCTTTTTCTCCTCCTCCTCCTCTTCCTCCTCCTCCTCCTCCTCCTCCTCCTCCTCCTCCTCCTCCTCCTCCTCTCTGGCATTCTGGCAGTGACATCCCTCCAGAGGGACACCGGGCCAGGAAATGAATTTCAATGAACCCTTGAAAGAGTTTAAAATTTTCATGTCGAACTTCAATTATTCAGGAGTTCTGGAAAGCGAGTTTCAAGCTTCCCAGGGGAGAAAGAGCTGTGACCGCATTTCGTTTGCCAGGGAAGGATGCTTATTTTTAGAGTCCCCACAGCTCGCGTTCGGTTCCACTCGACTTCAGCAAGAGATATTGCGGGGAAATTCAGGTTTCTTTAGCGTAGAAGTGGCAGCACCAGGGATTTCATCCGTGCGAGGACTTGGAGATCAAAGAACTTGCAGATTTTATTTTTCATTTTAAGACAGCCGGGTCGGAGAGCAGGGGAAAGGAATTACAAACCCAGCGATGCACAGCAAGGAAGATGGATTTTCCTGAAGCCTGTTTTTCTGTAGAAGAGGGAAGGGGGTGAGAAAAACCCTATTGTCAGGTTGACCACTTTAGGAGTTTTTAAAACCAGGTTTCTAGTCCTCATGGTGTTCTGACCAAGGCTTCCCCGGTGGCACAAAGCGAGTCCTCATCCCGATAAACCCCTTTTATTTAACTTACAGTCAATCCCTCCTCAGCAAAGTCTTTCCTCTCCCGCAGTCTTTCAAGATCGTTCACACTTAGGCTGGGAGAGCGGCCAGGCCGAGATCTTTCAGACTCCCCGCAATACTTGGCAAGAATGCAGGAATGAACGTAATTGTCTCCTGCAAACTCCACTCCCCTTTCGCTCCTCTTTTATTCCCTCTGGGAGGGGCCATTCACCGTCCACCTGTGGCCTTCCTCCCAAGTCGACCCCTGTTCTTTAGCCGTTCCCTTCGTCTGGCAACTCACACTGGGAACAGGCTCCAGCTGTTCTTCTGCCTCACTGATGTCTGACTCCAAAGGCAGCTTGATAACTGTCAGACGGCCCTGGCCCGCTCTTTGCCTCCACACAGAGCCCTCATCAGAGCCTTCTCCAGACTCCAGGACTGGCCCATCTTCCTCCCCAACCTCCTCACTGTCTGAATCTTCCACAGCGGGCCACAGCTCATAGAGGCGGATACCATTGGGATAGCAACTGCACATTCCAGGATGATGAGATGGGGGCGGAGAGACTTAATTGGGAATGAGTAAAAATATAAGGGTGAGATTGCAGGAAAAAGTGGAAGGGAAGGCACATGGATCTATTTAATTTGGCAATCCTGCCCCTTCTTAGCACATGTTCCCAAGAGTTGAAATGTCTTTTTCATGCTTTCTTATTAGATTTAGACCCCGTTCTTTCTACTTGAGTGAGCACTAAAGGAGGCAAACAATTGAAAATAGACAACGCAGGAGATTAAAGCCATAAAATAAAATGCTAAAATCAATTTCCCATGAAAATCCAGGTGCCGGGGAGATATATATATCTCTTTCAGGCAGCGTGTTTAAAATTTTATATATACCTTGCGATGAGCCGATAGACAGAGATAGGAAGCAGTAGGTTTCCTCCCATATTTGGGCATACCAGGGGTTGTGACACTAAATACATACCTATTTTTCCCTGGCTCAGCTGATAAAGGAGGAGAACCTTGTGGCTTAGTGGTTAACACATCTGCCTAATATGTAATACAGCCCAGGTTCGAATCCCAGTAAGGGTATGGCTAGCTGATGAGAGCTAAATAGTTTGAAATAGATCTATACTAGTCTCCCTTTATTTATTTGTCAGCACAAATACAACACACACACACACACAAACACACACAGACACACATA
Organism: Thamnophis elegans; assembly: GCF_009769535.1. Taxonomy (NCBI): domain Eukaryota; kingdom Metazoa; phylum Chordata; class Lepidosauria; order Squamata; family Natricidae; genus Thamnophis; species Thamnophis elegans. Next base: position 4,663,263 of record NC_045555.1, on the reverse strand, counting down.
TTATTTTAAACACACTGCCTGAAAGTGCTGTAAGCAGCCGTTGTTGCGGTGACAGTTAATAATTGCATTCGTAGCAATAAAACTCATGTGCCAAATAAAAAGAGCCATTTTATTTGTTTTAAAAGGATGGTAAGAGGTTAAAATGATTGTGTTTAGGGATTAAGGTTCCCCTTGCACATATGTGTTGGTCGTTCCCGGCTCTAGGGGGCGCTGCTCATCTCCGTTTCAAAGCCGAAGAGCCAGCGCTGTCCGAAGATGTCTCTGTGGTCATGTGACCGGCATGACTCAACTCCCGAAGGGGCACGGAACGCTGTTCCCTTCCCACCAAAGGTGGTTCCTATTTTTCTACTTGCATTTTTTAATGTGCTTTTGAACTTCTAGGTTGGCAGAAGCTGGGACAAGTCACGGGAGCTCCCTCTGTTACTCAGCGCTAGGATTCGAACTGCTGACCTTTCTGATCGACAAGCTCAGCGTCTCAGCCACTGAGCCACCCTCGTTTTAGGTATTAGGCAACTCTTAACAAAATAGCTGCACGAGTTTTAAAAAAAAGACAATTGATGCTTCCTTCCCCACAAGGTTCAGCCTCGCTGGCATCCCACATCACTTGAAAGCTGATATTTGTCTCTTTGCACTGGCTTTATTTATGTTTCTGCCCTGTGCCAAGACTCCTCTCCTCCATGTCCTGGCAGACCTGTAGTTCTTAAAGTTCACGGCAAAATAACTGCTTGCAACACCAAAGGAATTTGCTTGATTCCCGCCCAGCAATCAGAAGTAATGATTCACCAGGACTCAGAAAACTAATATCAACAGACCATGGTTAATAATTTAAGAAACCACATGCGCGCACACACATAAGATTTTCCCTTCCTCAATTACTTGGGCTGTTTTCCCTGGGAACTCCAAGCCCTTTGAGAACCGCTAAGTTGATCAGAAAGGTCGTGAAGTTCGGCAGTTCGAATCCCTAGTGCCCTGTAACGGAGGGAGCTCCCGTGACTTGTCTCAGCTTCTGCCAACCTAGCAGTTCGAAAGCACGTAAAAAATGCAAGTAGAGAAAAATAGGAACCACCTTTGGTGGGAAGGTGACAGCGTTTGATGCGCCTTTGGGAGTTGAGTCATGTTGGCCACATGACCATGGAGATGTCTTCGATCAGTGCTGGCTCTTCGGCTTTGAAACGGAGACAAGCACCGCCCCCTAGAGTCGGGAACGAGTAGCACATGTGTGCGAGGGGAAACCTTTACCTTTATTACAATCCCCTCAACTCAATTCAGTCTTCAATTACAAAGACTTTGCAATCCCCCCCCCCACAAATTCCAGAAATCCAACCAGCCGCCACAGGACATAAACCATGGATAATTTTGACCTCGAATCCGAACATAGATGGTCCTCGACTTACAACCATTCATTTAGTGACCTTTTGAAGTTGCAACGGCACTGGAAAAAAGTGACTCACGACGGTTTTATCACCCTGAGGACCGTTGCAGCCATCCCCACAGCCACAGTTAAAAATTCAGACGGTTGGCAACTGGTTCACATTTATGACGGTTGAACGTATCCCTTGCGACCTTCTGACAAGAAAAGTCAATGGGGAAGCCTGATTCACTTAACGACCACATTTGTCTTGCTTAGCAACGGTTTGGAGCCACCTATGGCCGTAAGTCTAGGACTTACCCCTGCCGCCTTTTGCAATTCAGTCTCGGGAAGAGAATTGCAGGAAGGACCCCCGTCTTCCTGTCGGAAAATTGTTTGTCCTCCCCCCCCCTTTTTGAACTGTGAGCCGCCCTGAGTCCCCCCAGGAAAAAGGGCGGCATACAAATAAAGGGAAAATAAAATAAAATAAAATAAAATCTCTGGAGGAAAATATCTCAAACCTAAATAATATCTATCTATTTAAATGTGTATCTGTCTGCGTGTGTTCCAGCATAACTCTGGAGCGCCTCGGACAATTTCAACCAAACTTGGTACACAAATGACTTACTCTCTGGAAACAAATACTGTGGGGGTAAGACACCCCTAAACACCCCTCGGGGTGTGTGTTCTGTTAAGGTACAGCCTGTTGTGCCTTACAGCGGCTTCTACCGTACTGCCGTAAAATGGCTTCTACTGTACAGCGCAGTGGAGTCGCCATGGTAAAGACTTCACAGTACTCCACAAGGGGGCTCCCTCTGGTACGGGGGGAAATCCCAACATTACCAATGTAAGGTGACATCCCTTTTCTTGACGCTTCTGGGAAGACAGGGACAAATATTTGGAACGAATTGTCGCCCGAAATCGCGGCTTTTCCTATCTTAATACAGGATTAGGATAAATAAAATACCGAGGCAGCGCTGGGTTATCAGCTAGTAATAAATAATAAATTCAAATGTCCGGGGCAGCGTTCAAAGAATCTGGTCTCCCCGTTGTCTGGGGAGGAATCTATCCTTCCAGGACGCATTTTCCAGTCGTCGTCTTCCGTTGTGCCAGCTGGCCGAGCCTCTCCTTATTTTCAGGGCTTCCAGCCGGTTGGCATGCAAGGCGGGGTCTTTATCCGCGCAACCCCCTCGGCGGCTCGGCGGCGTAACTGCGCTGGGACAAATACCTCTTTTCTTCTCTGCTTTGGAATGAGTTGCCAGGCCTGGCTCCGTTCCCAGGGCAGGGAGCTGTGTGCGAGGGAGAACATAAGCCTCAATTGTCTTGGTTGATGGGGTAGGTTTGCAGGGGCTTTGTCACAGAAACAGCTCTGCCCCCCTCCCCTCCCCTCCCCTTCTCCCCCTCCCCTTGGATATTTTGCACAGATTGGGCCAGAGGGAGGGAGGGAAATGAAAGCGGAGAAGGGGAATCTCTTGGTCGTGTTTTTCTTTTCCTTTTTTTTTGTCTTTCCCACTTTCTCTCTCGGGAGGAGACTTTGTTTATTTTATTTTACTTTATAGATTTTACTTTAAAGACATAAACCAGACAAGACATAGATTAAAACAACGAAAACAAACAAACGAAAAGTAAAGTTCCATCCTTCAGCGGTTCCATATCGGTATGTCTTTACAATTGGTGTTTCTCCCCCCCCCCTATACATTTATATCTTGCATTCGTGGTTTCTTTGTTAGTTATTTAGAAATAGAATAGAATAGAATAGAATAGAATAGAATACAATACAATAATATAGGATGGAATAGAATAGAATAGAATAGAATAGAATAGAATAGAATAGAATAGAATATAGGATAGGATAGGATAGGATAGAATACAATACAATACAATAATATAGGATGGAATAGAATAGAATATAGGGTAGGGTAGAGTAGAGTAGAATAGAATATAGGATAGGATAGGATAGGATCAGATAGAATAGGATAGAACAGAATAACAGTTGAAAGGGACCCTGGAGGTCTTCTAGTCCAACCCCAGACCACCAAGTTCCCTTTCAAGTCTTAATTCTGTATTCTCTTCTGTAACTCTAGCTCTATTCATTATAGCTCACAGCAATTAATACACTATGATGGATGACATTTCTACACCTGACCCAATCGATGTTCTCCTCTCCTAATTTCATGTCATTATGATGCCAAGGGGGGAGGGAGAGAGAAGGGGGGGCAGAAAGGGAGACAGAGAGACAGAGAGAGAGAGAAAGACAGAGAGAGAGAAAGACAGAAAGCTCAAGAGACACACACACACACAGAGACAGAGAGACAGAGACAGAGGGAGGGAGGGAGAGAAAGAGAGAGAGAAAGAAAGACACACAGAGAGAAAGACAGAGAGAGAGAGAAAGACACAGAGAGAGAGAAAGACAGAGGGAGAGAAAGACAGAGAGAGAGAAAGACAGAGAAAGACACACAGAGAGAGAAAGACAGAGAGGGAGAGAAAGACAGAGAGAAAGACACACAGAGAGAAAGACAGAGAGAGAGAGAAAGACACACACAGAGAGAAAGACAGAGAGAGAGAAAGACACAGAGAGAGAAAGACACACAGAGAGAGAGAAAGACAGAGAGAGAGAAAGACACAGAGAGAGAAAGACACACAGAGAGAGAGAAAGACAGAGAGAGAGAGAAAGACAGAGAGGGAGAGAAAGACAGAGAGAAAGACAGAGAGAGAGAGAGAGAGAGATATGGATGACATTTTAAACCTCTGGGCTTAAACTCTATGTCAACATACACCGTAGCTAAGAATACCAGACTCTGGATGTCAGAAGCTGGGAAAGTCTATTTCTTCCCTCTTCCCATTCCATTTTTAATTCCAAAGAAAAGAAATATTTGTTTGCAACAAATAAAAATCCACGCTTCGTGCAGGACGCTCGGCTGAAGATCTCGTACCAATCCAGCCCGCAGTTTCATTGATTTTGACCTGATGCGTTTGATGCAAAGTCAGGTTATTATTATTTTTTGTGCTCCCCCCCCCCCCAAAGCCCTAAGTGCAAAGAGGCCTAGTCTTCAGGCTGGGCAGGAACGCACATTTTTTTTTGTTATCATGTCCATTTCACGACTCATTTAACAACAATTCAGAGGGGGCTCTTGGGAGGGAGGGGCGGCGGAAAGACTTTGCGAGTGAATCCCTCATGCTTAACAATTGGACGATGAGCTGCTTGGGGAAGGCGGTGGGGTGGCTTGAAAAAAAAAGTCCGATAATATTGTGGTGGCAGATTCAGACAGTGAGGAGGTTGGGGAGGAAGATGGGTCGGTCCTGGAGTCTGGGGAAGGCTCGGATGAGGGCTCTGCGTCAGAGGCAGAGAGGGGGCCAGGGCCGTCGGACAGTTATCAGCTGCCTTCAGAGTCGGAGATCAGTGGGGCAGAAGAACAGCTGGAGCCTGTTCCCAGTGTGAGTTGCCAGATGACGGGAACAGCTGAAGAACAGGGGTCGACTAGGGAGTCGACTCTAGGGGGCGCTGCTCATCTCCATTTCAAAGCCGAAGAGCCAGCGCTCTCCAAAGACGTCTCCGTGGTCCTGTGGCTGGCATGACTCAACTCCCGAAGCCGCACAGAACGCTGTTCCCTTCCCACCAAAGGTGGTACCTATTTTTCTACTTGCATCTTTTACCTGCTTTCGAACTGCTAGGTTGGCAGAAGCTGGGACAAGTCACGGGAGCTCCCTCCGTTACGCAACGCTAGGGATTCGAACCGCCGAACTGCCGACCTTTCTGATTGACAAGCTCAGCGTCTTAGCCACTGAGCCACCGTGTCTCCCTCTGCTGAAGGTATATACGATCCAGCAAAGTTTTAATAATGCCACTGGACCAATTTAGGGTCTGTCGTTCCTGTTTTCCCCGGAAAACAAGTTTCTGAGGTTTTAATCCTGAAAAACGTGGCGTGTTTCGAATCCAGGTTGTTCCTACTTTTAAAAAAATTAAATAGCTGCCTCTTCCTTAGCCCTGGAAGGCAGCTCTTTCCACGAAGCGCATCGCTGGCGATCTCCTACTAGCCACCGCTCTTTAAGGACCCAACCTCAAATCATCACAAAGCGCTGTCACCTAACAAGACATTTCCTCCGCGCCTGGTTTCAATTAAGTCAAGAGATACTCTGAACCTTTACAAACGTGAATTTCTTTGCTCCTGGAAGAAGATGATAGATAGATAGATAGATAGATAGATAGATAGATAGATAGATAGATAGATAGATAGATAGATAGATAGATAGATTGATTTGTGGCTCAATGGCTAAGGCACTGAGTTTGTCGACCAGAAAGGTCGGCAATTCGGCGGTTCGAATCCCTAAGCGCCATGTAACGGAGTGAGCTTCCGTGACTTGTCTCAGCTTCTGCCAACCTAGCCATTCGAAAGCACGTCAAAAATGCAAGTTGAAAAATGGGAACCTCCTTTGGTGGGAAGGAAACAGCGTTCCGTGCGCCTTCAGGAGTTGAGTCCACGGAGACGTCTTCGGACAGCGCTGGCTCTTCGGCTTTGAAAGGGAGATGAGCACTGCCCCCTAGAGTTGGGGACAACTTGCAGATACGTGGGAGGGGAACCTTTACCTTATATATGGGTTGTTTAATTGAATAAGCCACATTGGTTTGGTTGAGCTGGGGCGGCGCAGTGGTTAGAGTGCAGTACTGCAGCCTTCTTTGGCTGACTGCCGGCAGCCTGGAATTTGGCAGTTCGAATCTCACCAGGCTCAAGGTTGACCCAGCCTTCCGTCCTTCTGAGGTGGGTAAAATGAGGACCCAGATTGTTGGGGGGCAAGAGGCTGACTCTGTAAACTGCTTAGAGAGGGCTGTAAGGCACTGTGAAGCAGTATATAAGTGCTATTGCTATCTTCCTCCCTCCCTCCCTCCCTCCCTTCCTTCCTCCCTTCCCTCTCTTACTCACTTACTCCCTCCCTCTCTCCCTCCCTCCCAGTGATTAGAATACAGCATTGCAGGCTAACTCTGCCCACTACCAGGAGTTTGATCCTGACCAACTGACTGAAGGTCGACTCAGCCTTCTGTCCTTCCGAGGTCGTTAAAACGAGGACCCAGATTGTTGGGGGCAAGAGCCTGACTCCGTAAACTGTGTAGAGAGGGCTGTGAAGCCAGGTGAAGCTGGGCTTTGCAGGCACTGGAGCGCTGGAAAACTGCTTCGAAAAAAGGCACGAAAACGGCGATTTCAGAGTTTAAACCGACCAGAACGAACGAAGTTGCTTCCTGCAAACGCTCATGTTTGTTTGCTCCTCCTTTATGTCTTATGGGAGGGGCCAATCATCTCCAAGCCTTACTGCCGAGTCGTTCGTTCTGTCTTAACCGTTCTTGCCTTCTGGCAACTCTGAGCATGCGCACACTGGGAACAGGCTCCAGCTGTTCCTCTGCCTCACTGATGTCTGACTCTGAAGGCAGCTGATAGCTGGCATACGGCCCTGGCCCCCTCTCTGCCTCCGACACAGAGCCCTCATTTGAGCCTTCCCCAGACTCCAGGACTGGCCCATCTTCCTCCCCAACCTCCTCACTGTCCAACTCCGCTGCCAGCTCCGTAGGCCGCCCCCGGACCACAACCTGAGGCTAAATCTGTATGTGCTGGTCCTTTGTGGGGTCTGGACTTTTGGGGGTTCCTGTGGCTGTGTTGGTACTTATCCCAACCTCTCCCCTGTAAACCCCAGGAGGGCAGCTGCTGGAGGTTCCTCCCCACTCGCCGATGATCCCCCGTAGGTTCAAAGAATCTATCTCCCCTCCCCTCCTCCAAAATAGTCCCTGTGTTACGGGATATTATAAGCTGCTTTTGATCCAACGCCGGTGCCCGCCGCACGGGAAATGGGTCGGGTTGCCAACCCCTGGCGTCACCGCCTGGGCACGCTTTCCCCCCCTCCCCACTGCCCCAAAGGTCTTTGGGTCGCAGTTGGGGAGCTCCCTCGTCCGTCTGTTGTCCCCCCCTCTCCCCACCCAACGGCCTTGGGGGTCAGCTTCCCTAGCGGCCGGATCGGTTGTCCGAGCCGCTTGGCACCTTGGGTAGAGGGGCTTCCCCTTCCCTCCGCCCTCCTCCCCAAGGTTGTATCCCGCCCTTTGCCCATTCTTTTCAGAGGGAATCCCTTCTCCGCATTGCTCTGCTGACATGCCGCTTTTGATCCGTTCCCCGGTATGGTTACGTGCTGTACCAGCTGAAGCGCTCGGGGAGGGGTGGGTGGGCAAGGTTAGGGGGGGGGGATGGGTCTGAGTCTGGGGCCACCTGTTCTAAATTCTGCCCCGTAGGGGTGGGGGTGGGGTTAGGGTTATGATGTAAGCCCCCTTCAGTTGAAGCCGAGTTTCATTTCATTGATTACACAGAGACACACATACCCCCCCAAAGAAAGCTGGATTTCTGTGTTGTGCAGTTTCTGGAATAGTCTTAATAGTTCTGGGTAAAAATAGATGGTGAACGTGTGTGTGTGTTTGTGTGTGTGTGTGTAGAGAGAGAGACAGAGAGACAGACAGACAGAGGAAGGAAGGAAAAATAGCTGAAGGAGGAAGGGAGGAAGGAAGGAAGGAAGGAAGGAAGGAAGGTTAATTCAAAGAGGATGGATGGATGGAAGGAAGAAAGGAAGGAAGGAAATGGATAAAGAAAGGGAGGGAGAGGAGGAAAGAAAGGAAGGGGAAGAGGAAGGAAGGAAAGAGAGAGAAAGAAAGAAATGGATAGAAGAGGGAAGGAGAGGAAGAAAATGGAGGAGGGGGAAGGAGAAGGGAGGTTTGTTTCAAAGATGATGGATGGATGGATGGAAGAGGGGAAGGAAGATTTAAAGATGATTGATGGAAGGAAGGAAACAGAAGGAAGGAAATGGATAGCGAAAGGGAGGGAGAGGAGGAAAAGAAAGGAAGGGGAAGAGGAAGGAAGGAAAGAGAGAGAAAGAAATGGATAGAAGAGGGAAGGAGAGGAAGAAAAGGAAGGAGGGGAAGGAGAAGGGAGGAAGGGAGGTTTGTTTCAAAGATGATGGATGGATGGATGGATGGATGGATGGATGGATGGAAGAGGGGAAGGAAGATTTAAAGATGATTGATGGAAGGAAGGAGAGAAACAGAAGGAAGGCAATGAATAGAGAGAGAGGGGGAAAGGAAGAAAAGGAAGGAAGGGGAAGAGGAAGGAAGGAAAGAGAGAAAGAAGGAAATAGATAGAGAGAGGGAAGGAGAGGAAGAAAACGGAGGAAGGGGAAGAAGAAGGAAAGAAGGAAGGAAGGAAGCTTGGTTCGAAGATGACGGCTGGCTGGAAAAGACCACAAAAGCTCCTTTTCAAACACAGCAACTTGACCCAAGAGAATGTCCTTTTTTGCCTTCCAGGAAGAGTTGTTGTTGTCGTTGTGTGATTGGGGGTCCTTGGAGGAATCCGTTTGACACTCTCTCCAATGTGCGCGGCAAGCCGAAATCGCGAAAAGGCCTTCCTTGTGGTGCAAACACACACACACACACACACAGACACACACACACACTGTCCTTGCCTTTCTCGCCAGCTTGTTCTGGACACCCTTTTCACCCCCCCTCCCCCCCTCCTTGCGGCTCCATTGCCGTTGTTGGCCAAGGGACTCTCCAGGCGCTGCCAAGCTCCTGAATGAATCCTTTGCACCAAAGGGGTGGAAATCGGCGGTGGCGTGTGGGTGGAGGAGACGAGGGCACCAGCCAAGCCCTTCCCCTTCCCCTCCCCCCCCCACCCCCAGCCACCCACCCCCCACTCTCATTTGCAGCAAAGGTTGTGTGCTTCTCTGGACATCCAAATGTTGTGGGTTGTGTTCTCTGGACGCGGGGTGGGGTGGGGGTGGTAGCTTCCGCCTGCCCTTCCCTAGCGGGCTTTGATGAACTGGGGGAAGGGGGGGTGGGTGGGATAGGAGATCAGGCGGCTCCTTTGATTCTCCGGAGCCAGAGATGGCCAACTGGCAAAGCAGGAATTTGGAATCTGCCTGGCTGTGCCAAGCTATGCTTAGCATGCAAAGGCCACTTTGCTCCCTGGTGGCTCCTTCCGTCCTCGTAAAAAGCCCTGCGAGGAAGGAACGCCGCCCCCTGGTGGCTCGCGCGAAGCCGACGAACGCAGGGAAACGTATTGTATTTTATTTCTTATATTTGTCGAATAGCAATAGCAATAGCAGTTAGACTTATATACCGCTTCATAGGGCTTTCAGCCCTCTCTAAGCGGTTTACAGTGTCAGCATATTGCCCCCAACAACAATCCGGGTCCTCATTTTACCCACCTCGGAAGGATGGAAGTCTGAGTCAACCCTGAGCCGGTGAGATTTGAACAGCCGAACTGCAGAACTGCACTCAGCTGAAGTAGCCTGCAGTGCTGCATTTAACCGAATCGAACATGTACAAGGTAGCAGGTGTGAATAGGAGCACGGACACGAACGAAGGGAAGGGGTACAAGGAATTGGGGACCGTAGGACAGGGGCGTTAGGCATGCGCTCCAAGGCCTGATTGGGCTTATTATCCGGGGAGGTCTTATATTCGGGGAAAACAGGGAACAAGATAACAGGGATAAGCATAAACATGCACATGAGCACATGAAATGGGTACGAATCAATGGGGACAGTAGGACAGGGATGGTAGGCATGCGCTCCAAAGCCCGATTGGGCTTATTATCTGGGGAGGTCTTATATTCGGGGGAAACGGGGAACAAGATAACAGGGATAAGCATAAACATGGACATATGAGCACATGAAATGGGTACGAATCAATGGGGACGGTAGGACAGGAACAGTAGGCACGCTGGTGCGCTTATGCGCGCCCCCTTTTACAGACCTCTTAGGAATGATGGGGAGGTCCGCGGTAGACAGTTTGAGGTTGACGCTGTGCGGGTTTGAGGACGTAACAACGGAGTCGGGTGGAGCATTCCAGGCGTCGCCTCCTCTGTGGCTGAAGTCGTATATTTTCTGCAATCGAGTTTGGAGCGGTTTACCTTGAGTTTGTATCTGTTGTGTTATTGTGGTTGAAGCTGAAGACGTCGTTGAGAGTTAGGACGTTGTAGCAGACAATTTTGTGTACTACGCTTAGGTCAAACCGTAGGCGGAGCAGTTCCAGGTTCTCCAAGGCCAAAATTTAGAGCTTGGTGGCGTAAGGGATTCCGTAGTGAGCAGAGGAGCGGAGGACTCTTCTCGTGAAATACCTCTGGACTCGCTCGCTCGTATTAATGTCCGATATACAGTGTGGATTCCAGGCAAGTGAGCTGTATTCAGGGATTGGTCTGGCAAAGGTTTTGTATGCCCTAGTTAGCGGTACAATGTTACCGGAGAAGAAGCTTCGCAAGATTAGGTTAACAACTCTTAATACCTTTTTTGGCAATGCTGTTACGGTGGGCTCTGGGGCTTTAGGCCGTTTGAGATGACTACTCCTCGGTCCGTGACAGAGTGAGGGATTGTCTGTGAGGTCGTATCCACCCAGCTTGTATTTGCTGCTCCGATTATTATTATTTTTGTTTTGCCAACGTTTTTCAGCTGAAGTCCAGCTGGAGCTGAGGTGGCGCAGTGGTTAAATGCAGCACTGCAGGCTACTTCAGCTGACTGCAGTTCTGCAGTTTGGCTGTTCAAATCTCACCGGCTCAGGGTTGACTCAGCCTTCCATCCTTCCGAGGTGGGTAAAATGAGGACCCGGATTGTTGTTGGGGGCGATATGCTGACTCTGTAAACCGCTTAGAGAGGGCTGAAAGCCCTATGAAGCGGTATATAAGTCTAACTGCTATTGCTACTATTGCTATTGTGGCAGCTGCTGGATCGGTGTTATAAACCTTCTTAGCTTCTTGAGCTGGGTTGAGACGTGGCACTAAGGCACGATAGGTTGGTTTTTTGTCAAGTTTCGACAAGACCGGGCTCATCCGAAGAGGGTTAGCTTTTTTTTTCTTTTTTTTTTTAAAGTAACATTTGACGCAAATCCAATTTAGAAAGGGATCCCACAGAGGCTTCCTTCGCACCACTGATCCCAGAGCAAAATTATTATTGGAGATATGAAGGAATCCGCGAGATTTGGTCTTCTAGTTTGTTCAAGCAACTCAAGGAAGGCTGTAGCAGAATAATAGAGTCGGAAGGGACCTTGGAGGTCTTCTAGTCCAACCCCTTGCTTAGGCAGGAAACCCTACACCACTTCAGACAAATGGTCATCCAACATCTTCTTAAAAACTTCCAGTGTTGGAGCATTCACAACTTCTAGAGGCAAGTTGTTCCATTGATTAATTGTTCTCACTGTCAGGAAATTCCTCCTTAATTCAGAATAACAGAGTGGGAAGGGACCTTGGAGGTCTTCTAGTCCAACGCCCTGCTCAAGCAGGCAATCTTATACCATTTCAGACAAATGGCTATCCAACCTCTTCTTAAAGACTTCCAGTGTTGGGGCATTCACAACTTCTGGAGGCAAGTTGTTCCATTGGTTAATTGTTAGGAAATTCATCCTTGATTCCAAGTTGCTTCTCTCCTTGATTAGTTTCCACCCATTGCTTCTTGTTCTGTACTCAGGTGCCTTGGAGAATAGCTTGACTCCCTCTTCTTTGGGGCAGCCCCTGAGATATTGAAAGGCTTCTATCATGTCTCCCCTAGTCCTTCTTTTCATTAAACTAGACAATTCCTGCAATTCCTTCTTCTTCATATGTTTTAGCTTCCAGGCCCCTAATCCTCCTCATTGCTCTTCTCTACCCAACGTCTTTTTTATATTGTGACCAAAACTAGATGCAATCTAAGTGTGGTATTATGCAGTTCGATATTGGAAACACGTGGAATATTGATATGAGTAACATATTGGATGCGGTGGCTCAGTGGCTAAGACGCTGAGCTTGTCGATCAGAAAGGTCGGCCGTTTGGCGGTTCGAATCCCTAGCACCGCATAACGAAGTGAGCTCCCGTTAGTTGTCCCAGCTTCTGCCAACCTGGCAGTTCGAAAGCACGTAAAAAATGCAAGTAGAAAAATAGGGACCACCTTTGGTGGGAAGGGGACAGCGTTTGATGCACCTTCGGGAGTTGAGTCACGCCGGCCACATGACCACAGAGACATCTTCGGACAGCGCTGGCTCTTCGGCTTTGAAACGGAGGTGAGCACCGCCCCCTAGAGTCGGGAACGACCAGCACATATATGCGAGGGGAATGTTTCCCTTACCTAACATATTGGAATATGCAGTATTCTAAATATTCCAAGCATTCTTTTTCCTTCTCTTCTTTGTAGAGGAAGAAGAAGTGAGAGATACTGGAACTTTTCACTGGTGTTTTTTCCAGATGGCAAAATAAAAGTTTTTTTCTGCCCCTCTTGCCGGCCCCCCCCCCCCCCGGGAGGGAAAGCCCCTTGTCAGTCCATTGGTAGCCCCTCTTGAACAGTCTTTCTGGAAAAGTATTGTCCGATACTGCGCCCCATGCTGACTATGAAGTAGAATGCACCTTTTCCCAGCTTGTCTTTTCCTCAATTAAGTGGCAGTCCTTGACATGGGAATTCAGATAGAATAGAATAGAATAGAATAGAATAGAATAGAATAGAATAGCAGAGTTGGAAAGGACCTTGGAGGTCTTCTAGTCCAACCCCCTGCCTAGGCAGGAAACTCTAAACCATTTAAGACAAATGGTTATCCAACATCTTCTTAAAGACTTCCAGTGTTGGGGCATTCACAACTTCTGTAGGCAACTTCTGTTCCCCTGATTAATTGTTCTAACTGTCAGGAAATTCCTCCTTAGTTCCAAGTTGCTTCTCTCCTTGATTAGTTTCCATCCATTGCTTCTTGTCCTGCCCTCAGGTGCTTTGGAGAGTAGCTTGACTCCCTCTTCTTTGGGGCATCCCCTGAGATATTGGAAGACTGCTATCATGTCTCCCCTAGTCCTTCTTTTCATTAAACTAGACATACCCAGTTCCTGCAACCGTTCTTCATATGTTTAGTCTCAGTCCCCTAATCCTCTTGGTTGCTCTTCTCTGCAATCTTTCCAGAGTCTCCATCGAGTCCAAAATATCCAGTGCTAAGCAAGGTTGTTGTTAAGTGAGCCGGGCCCCAATTTTATGACCTTTTTTCCCACAGTTGTCAAGCGAATCCTTGCAGTTATTAAGTGAGTCATCTGGTTCTTAAGTGGATCCGCCTTCCCCTTTTGCTTGTCAGATAACTAGGAAAAGGTTACGGATGGTGGTCACATGACCCCCAGAGCAGGACAATCCTCATAAATCCGTGCCAGTTACCAGAATGCTGATCACATGACCATGGGGATATTGCAATGGCCATAAATCGGAGTAACTTCAAACGGTCATTAAATGCATGTTTATAAGCCGGGGATTAGCTGCATTCACAATTTTTCTTTCGCATTGTGTTTAATACACTTGCATATGTGCAGTGTATTAAACACGGATAAAGGAAGCACAAATTTCATGCAAAACACCACACACACACAAACACACACACTGGTACTGTCGTTCTGTACCAAATGCAAAGAGTTTTCTTGTGTCGTGTCTAGAAAAACGGGCTGGCGGATTTAATTATGAAGAAGCCATACAGAAAGGCATGATCATCCCGGGGTTGATTTTCAGAATAGTAAAGATAAGATTTTGGGGTTGGACTAGAAGACCTCCAAGGTTCCCTTCCATCTCGGCTATTTTATTCCAAAGATGAGATAAGATAAACATTATTGTTTTTTCTTTTTACTGTGAGCACAACTCTGCTTTAGTTGTGAGCCTCTGAATGGCCACATGGTGGCAGCATTGCCTAGGACGAGGGAAAGGATGCTGTTTGTTTATACTGCGTCCCAAGATTTTATGTCAAGGTACCCAAACCTCAGAAGGGATTACAGACAGAGATGGGTTCCTGCAAGTTCTAACCTCTTCTATAGAAGAGGTTCCACAAATCTACAGTGCCGTTTAGAACCGGTTCCATCTCCCTCCCACTGCCTGTCTGCACATCATCAAGATGAAGAGCGAGAGGAGGAATTCTGGGAGTTGAAGTCCACAAGTCTTAAAGCTGTCAAGTTTGAACACCCCTGGGGTTTTTTTTTCTAAAGGGTTAGGGGTGCGAGGGTCTTGTAACTTGACAGCTTTAAGACTTGTGTGCTTCAATGCCAGAGTTTCTGAGTCAACATTTTGGTTGCTAAGCAAGAGCGTTGTTAAGTGAATTTCACCACATTTTACAAGTTGGCCATGCCCACCCAGTCACATGACTGCTAAGTCACTCCCACCCAGTCACATGGCTGGCAAGCCACTCCCACAAAGCAGGCCACACCTATAGAAGAGGTTCTAAAAAATGTTTGAAACCCACCACTGGTTACAGATGCCCTGACTCTGTTTCCCACTTGCAAAATTCCCAAGTCCTGATTGGCAGCCAATCTAGAACTAAAAAAAAGTTTCCTGACAATGAGAAGAATTAATCAGTGGAGCAGCTTCCCTCCAGAAGTTGTAAATGCTCCAATACTGGAAGCTTTCAAGAAGAGGTTGGATATCCATTTGTCTGAAGTGGTGTAGGGTTTCCTGCCTAAGCAGGGGGTTGGACTAGAAGACCTCCAAGGTCCCTTCCAGCTCGGTCATTCTGTTAAGGCCTGCTTGTCTTCCCCAAAATATGGGCCAGGAGCCTAGGGTGAGCTCTATGTTGGGGCCCACTTTTTTTAAAAAAAATTAAAGATAAAGGTTCCCCTCGCACATATGTGCTAGCCGTTCCCGACTCTAGGGGGCACTGCTCATCTCCGTTTCAAAGCCGAAGAGCCAGCGCTGTCCAAAGACCTCTCCGTGGTCATGTGGCCGGCATGACTCAATGCCCGAAGCTGCACGGAACGCTGTTCCCTCCCCACCAAAGGTGGTTCCTATTTTTCTACTTGCATTTTTAATGTGCTTTCGAACTGCTAGGTTGGCAGAAGCTGGGACAAGTTACGGGAGCTCCCTCCGTTATGCAGCGTGAGGGATTCGAACTGCCGAACCGCCGAGCTTTCTGATCGACAAGCTCAGCATCTTAGCCCCTGAGCTACCCTTTTTTTAAAAAAAAATCTAGAATTTATTATATTCCTTGGGTGTCATGCTCCTTGTTCCCTATCCTTTTTTTTAATCTAATCTCCAAGTTGGCTCAGGGTCCCCATTTTGACAAGGGGCAGCCTTTTATCCTATTATTGCAATAAAATAAATAACAGGCCAATTTCCTTCAATTAGCAGCTAATGGGAGAAGCCACAGCTGTCTTGCTGGGGTTCCTGTATAAATTCCACTTTAGGGATTATTATTATTATTTTTTGGGGCTCTGGAGGCAATGGGGGTGGGGGAATTTCTTCATCTGGGCCTCCCCAAACAGCTTTTAGGTCAGGAAGCCATTAGCTTTTAAGGAGATTTGTTTTTAAACATTCAGAGTTGATGGGATCGAGGAACGAGAGAGAAGCAAAATACTCTCTTCTTTCAAAGCATTTTGATGCGTGTATCTCTATCTACGGGGATATTATAATTGCCTTAGGGACGTTGTGGCTCAGTGGCTAAGACGCTGAGCTTGTCGATCAGAAAGGTCAACAGTTCGGCGGTTCGAATCCCTAGCGCCGCATGACGGAGTGAGCTCCCGTGACTTGTCCCAGCTTCTGCCAACCTAGCAGTTCGAAAGTATATAAAAAAATGGAAGTAGAAAAATAGGAACCACCTTTGGTGGGAAGGGAACAGCGTTCTGTGCGGCTTTGGGAGTTGAGTCATGCCGGCCACATGACCACAGAGACATCTTCGGACAGCGCTGGCTCTTCGGCTTAGAAACAGAGATGAGCAGCGCCCCCTAGAGTCGGGAACGACTAGCGCAGATGTGCGAGGGGAACCTTTGCCTTATATTTGCCTTGCTCCTTTGGTGGTTGGTGGTGGACAACTCACAGGCCACAGACTTCATCAAAACGGCATTAACGCAAAACCCCTGCTGTAAAAATAAAAAGTGGCTTATAAGAGAGGTGTGAAAATAAATATGTGTTGAGTCCCTGCCTAAATCGTAATAAAGAGAGGACTTAACTTCAGCTCCGGTACAATTTATTCCACAAAAGAATCTTGGAAACAGCTGGGCAGAGAATTGAATTTTAAAAATATTTGTAGAAGGACCAGCAAAAAATTTCTCTGGATTTTTCTTCTCTCTCTCTCCTTACTTTTTTTAAATTATTTTTTCCCCTTTTACAACACCTTACAGTCATTACATCAACATTGTTATGTCATCATACCTGTACATGTATATAATATTTGAATATATTGATAATATATTTCAATAATATATTGAAAGAGCCGAAGTGGCGCAATGGTTAGAGTGCAGCACTGCAGGCTACTTCAGCTGACTGCAGTTCTGCAGTTCGGCTGTTCAAATCTTACCGGCTCAAAGGTTGACTCAGCCTTCCGTCCTTCCGAGGTGGGTAAAATGAATTGTTGCTGGCAAGAGGCTGACTCTATAAACAGCTTAGAGAGGGCTGTAAAGAACTGTGAAGCAGTATATAAGTCTGTGCTATTGCAAAGGGAGGAAGGAAGGAGCCACAGAGGCACAGTGGTTAGAATGCAGTATTGTAGGCTGACTCTGCCAACTGTGAGCAGTTCAAATCCCATCAGGCTCAAGGTTGACTCAGCCTCCCGTCCTTCCGAGGTGGGTAAAATGAGGACCCAGATTGTTGGGGGCAATATGCTGACTCTGTAAACCGCTTAGAGAGGGCTGAAAGCCCTATGAAGCGGTATATAAGTCGAACTGCTATTGCTATTGCTATATTTCACGTCTATATTTACACACCTTTATACACAGTTCTAGATATATTTATATATATTGTTTTTTGGCTTAATTAATTTTGTTCTTGTTTTGCAGCCATTTGTACCAATTGTTCCAAATTTCATAATATTCCGACTCTTCTTTATCTTTTAATTTCAGTGTTAATTTGTCCATCTCTGCACAATCCAAAGTTTTTTTAATCACTAATTCGTCCGAGGGGGTATTATTTTGTTTCCAGCATTACTCTTAAGGCATAGAAATATTCTTGTTTGGAAAACTTGGGGTGTTGGTGAGACAGAAACAGAATAAGTCTCAAAGGTACATTTTCAAGAGGCAACTGGACTTTCTGGGTGTTTTTTCCCCTCTGAAAACGTTTCTCTCCTCATCCAAGAAGCTTCTTCAACTCTTTTTTTAAGAGGCCCCTGGACTTTCAGGTTTTTCTCCGAAGACATTTCGCTTCGCATCCAAGAAGCTTCTTCAGCTCTTTTATGAATAACACTTTCTTTTTAAAAAAAAAAAATAACACAAACATTTCTCTCTGCTTAATAACAGACTGGTCACCTTCTCAGCTTAGTCACTCCAAACAGAGGCATTCAATATATTTAGCGTTAATCGTTGGGACGCAGGCTTTTTAATTCCGGTTCAAATCAGGAACAGAAATTGTGTTTCTCGATATATCCCTCACTAGCAGGATGGTGGGAACAGCTTCCAAGTGACATAACAGAGCAGATACAATCTGCAAGGCTAACGTTGTTTTTGGAAACACAGAGGTTATTATTGTGCTGAGAGGGCCGAGATCGAATCTTCCGTTCTGTCATCTCAAATGAATAGAAATAGAATAACAAGAGTTGGAAGGGACCTTGGAGGTCTTCTAGTCCAACCCCCTGTCTAGGCAGGGAACCCTGCACCAATTCAGACAAATGGCTTATCCAACATCTTTAAAACTTCCAGCGTCTGCCGACCTTTTTTCGGGGCCGTCGTAAACTTTGAACGGATAAGGAGCTGTTGTAAGTTGAGGATTCTCTGGATTTAGCACCGAGTCCCGAGCCTGTTCCCATCCATAAGTAAGGAAACAAGGTGGGATATATTATTCCGTTGAGGATTTATTTACAGTAGGCTGGGGTTGAACAAGCAGGCAATTTTGTTTGTGGCCACCAGAGGGCATCTGGAGCGTGGGAGAAAATTCAGCAGGCAACAAACGCCTTGCAGGCTTCAATTCTGTTGAGCAAATGGAGGCAGGAGAAAGGAAGGAAGGAAGGAAGGAAGGAAGGAAGGGAGAAAGGAAGGAAGGAAGATGAAGAGAAGGAAGGAAGATGAGAAGGAAGGAAGAGCAAGAGAAGGTGGAAGAGAAGGAAGGAAGATGAGAAGGATGGAAGAGAAGGAAGGAAGAGGAAGATAAAGAAGAGTAAGAGAATGAAGGAAGGGAGAGAATGAAGGAAGGAAGATGAGAAGGAAGGAAGAGGAAGGGAAAGAAGAGGGAGGGAAGGAAGGAAGAGAAGGATAGAAGCAAGGATGGAAGAAGATGAAGGAAGGAAGATGAAGAGAAGGAAGGAAGTTGAGAAGGAAGGAAGAGAAGGATGGAAGGAAGATGAAGAGAAGGAAGGAAGATGAGAAGGAAAGAAGGAAGAGGAAGATAAAGAAGAGGAAGAGAATGAAGGAAGAGAATGAAGGAAGAAAGATGAGAAGGAAAAAAGAGGAAGAGAAAGAAGAGGGAGAGAAGGAAGAAAGATGAGAAGGAAAAAAGAGGAAGAGAAAGAAGAGGGAGAGAAGGAAGGAAGAGAAGGATAGAAGGAAGGATGGAAGAAGATGAAGGAAGGAAGAAGAAGAGAAGGAAGGAAGGAAGATGAGAAGGAAGGAAGAGAAGGATGGAAGGAAAATGAAGGGAAGGAAGATGAGAAGGAAGGAAGGAAGAGGAAGAAAAGGAAGAGGTATAGAAGGAAGGAAGGAAGAGAAGGAAGAGGAAGAGAATGAAGGAAGATGAGAAGCAAGGAAGAGAAGGATGGAAGGAAGATGAAGAGAAGGAAGGAAGGAAGATGGGAAGGAAGGAAGAGAAGGATGGAAGGAAGATGAAGAGATGACGAGAAGGAAGGAAGGAAGAGGAAGGAAGGAAGGAAGGAAGAGAAGGATGGAAGGAAGATGAAGAGAAGGAAGGAAGGAAGATGGGAAGGAAGGAAGAGAAGTATGGAAGGAAGATGAAGAGATGACGAGAAGGAAGGAAGGAAGAGAAGGATGGAAGGAAGATGAGAGGGAAAGAAGGAAGATGGGAAGGAAGGAAGGAATAGCATTTAAACATAGGCCCCTTCACAGTGCTTTTACAGCCCTCTCTAAGCCTTTTGCAATACCAGCCTCTTGTCGTCCCCCCCCAAAACAATCTGGGTCCTCGTTTCACCGACCTCAGAAGGACGCAAGGCTGAGTCGACCTCCTCGATGCTGCCTTGCAGGCAAAAGAAAAAAGAAAGAAAGAAAAAAAAAGCTCCTCCTCGCATTAGGAAAGCTAGCGCGTCAAGGAAAACTTTTTCTCCTTTGCAATCACCCCGCGACCATCCGCCAGGCATCGATTTTATAAAGATTGACGGCCAGAAAGGATCCCCCGGATTCCTTCTTTCTCCAGCTGTGGCCTCCATTCGCACGAGGGGGGGTGTGTGTCAGCTTCCCCTCTCAAAACCCAGGAAAAGAGGAACGAGGCAGGGGAAGGATAAAGACATCAATGCCCTTCTTTGACACAGCAGAGCCCGGACTGAGCTGGGGGGTGGGGGGTGGGGGGTGGGGGGTGGGGGGGAAGCGGGTGTGTGTGTGTGGGGGGGGGGGAGTAGCACATTCCTGTCTGGTGTCCAGGAGGCGTTGAGCCATTCCTGATTGCAAATGTATTGTTAGCCACTTTCATTCTTTTCCTCCCTCCCTCCCTCCTTCCTCCTCCCCCTTTCCTTTCAATTCTCCCCCCCCCCACTTTTTCCCCCTCCCCCCCCCCTGAGCCCAAAGTCTGGGAAATTTAAAGCTTTTTGGACGAGATCCCAGCTTTTCCAAGAGAAAAGCGACTTTGAAGTCTTGGGAATTATCCGCCGAGAGAAATAAGAGCTTCTGTTTAATTTTTTCCCCCTTTTTTGGTCTTGGGGGTTATAATATTTCACCCGAGAAGCCCTTTTCCATATTTTTCTTCTTGTTTTATTATGAAGGATTTGGATTGACAGGGGTGAAGTGAGGCCTCTGGTCAAAAAACACCAAATCTCTTCCAAATCTTTTTTAAAGAGGTTCTGCTGATCCTTCCTACCTTCCTTCCTTCCTTCTTTCCTTCCTTCCTTCCTTTTCCTTCCTTCCTTCCCTCCCTCCTTCCTTTCTTTTCCTTCCTCCCCATCTTCCTTCCTTCCTTTTCCTTCCTTCCCCATCTTTCTTCCTTCCTTCCTTCCTTCCTTCCTTCCTTCCTTCCTTCCTTCCTTCCTCCTTCTTTCCTTCCCTCCTTCCTTCTTTCCGTTGCTTCCTTCCCCATCTACCTTCCTTCTTTTTCCTTCCTTCCTCCCTACCTCCTTCTTTCCTTCCTTCCCTCCGTCCTTCCTTTTCCTTCTTTCCCATCTTCCTTCCTTCTTTTTCCTTCCTTCCCCATCTTCTTCCTTCCTTCACCACCTCCCTCCCTCCCTCCTTCTTTCCTTCCCTCATTTCTCCTTTCCTTCCTTCCCCATCTTCCTTCCTTTCCTTCATTCCTCTCTCCTTCCTTCCTTCCCCATCTTCCTTCCTTCCTTCCTTTATTTTTCTTCCTCCCTCCCTCCCTTCATCTTCCTTCCTTCATTTTCCTTCGTTCCTCCCCCCTCCTCCTTCTCCTCCCCTTCCTGCTTAATTTCCCATAATGCCCTAGAGCAATGCAATCCATTGCACACCCACTATAGGAAAACAATAGGGGAAGTATTAGAACTTGTATTTCAGGGAGCCCATATAATAATAATAATAATAATAATAATAATAATAATAACAACAACAACAACAACAACAACAACAATAACAACATCAACAATTCAATAGCACAAATGATCCATTGGAATTTGTGCAAAAATTATAATTTTAAAACAGCAACAAACTGTTGGGAACATAAGCCTGAAAAAGTCACAGAAAATCAGATGGTCAAGATCTTATTGGATTTCCGTATACAAACGGACAAAATACTGGCACATAATACACCAGACATCACACTGGTTGAGAAAAATAAGGTTATAATCATAGACATCGCAATACCAGGTGATAGCAGGGTCGACGAGAAGGAATATGAAAAAATCGCAAAATACCAGGACTTAAAAATTGAAATTCAACGATTATGGCACAAACCAGCAGTGGTAATTCCAGTAGTAATTGGCACACTGGGTGCTATTCCAAAAGCACTTGAATTACATTTAAAACAGTTAAAAATTGACAAAATCACCATCAGTCAAATGCAAAAAGCCGCACTGCTTGGATCTGCATGCATATTACAAAAATATGTTACGACGTCCTAGGCCCTTGGGTGGGGCCCGACTAGTAACCAATGCCAAATCCGGTGAAACAACTGGCCGCTGTGATACAATTCTGTTGTTGCGAATAATAAAAATAATAATTATAATAATAGAAGGAGGAGGAGGAGGAGCAGAGGAAGAAGAAGAAGAAGAAAAGAAGAAGAAGAAGAAGAAGAAGAAGAAGAAGAAGAAGAAGAAGAAGAAGAAGAAGAAGAAGAAGAAGAATGGTTTAAATATCTTGAACAAGAGCCATTTCATATGTCCCAGCCAGGTGAGAAATAACAGACAATTAGAAGGAGAAAAGGAGGCCACTTCCTCTGGCTTGTTTTATAAAAGTATATAACTATCATCTAGTTATATACAAAGTCATCTAGTCCAACATGCAGGGACATCAGTTCAACTCTAAAAGCCTCCAAAGATGGCAGTGCCACCCTCTCTGTCCGTGGACAGTTCTTTTTCCCTTGGTCCTCTCTTTCTATTCTCTTTCTGTTTGGAATAGCCCATAGCAACTTCTTCAGCATCACAGGTTCGGGATTGAAGAAGAGGCTTGGTCAAGACCAGGCTGGGTGTCCGGATGTGACCGTTGGATTCTTGCTTACATCAGGAGCATCACAAACTCCAGACTCTAGAAAGAGTGCAGAGAAGAGCCACAAAGAGAATTAGGGGACTGGAGGCTAAGACATATGAAGAACGGTTGCAGGAACTGGGGATGTCTAGTTTAATGAAAAGGAGGACTAGGGGAGACATGATAGCAGTCTTCCGATATCTCAGGGGCTGCCCCAAAGAAGAGGGAGTCAAGCTATTCTCCAAGGCACCTGAGGGCAGGACAAGAAGCAAAATGGGTGGGAACAAATCAAGGAGAGAAGCAACTTGGAACAGAGGGGAAATTTCTTGACTGTTAGAACCATTAATCAGTGGAACAACTTGCCTATAGAATAGAATAGAACAGAACAGAACAGAACAGAATGACAGAGTGGGAAGGGACTTTGGAGGTCTTCTAGTCCAAACGTCCAGTCATGAAGCACGTGAGTTGAAGTCCAGTTACTGAATGAAAAGAAGGATTTAGGGGAGACCTGATAGCAGTCTTCCGATATCTCAGGGGCTGCCCCAAAGAAGAGGGAGTCAAGCTATTCTCCAGGGCACCTGAGGGCAGGACAAGAAGCAATGGGTGGAAACTAATCAAGGAGAGAAGCAAGCTAGAGCTAAGAAGGAGTTTCCTGACAGTGAGAACAATTAATCAGTGGAACAACCTGCCTCCAGAAGTTGTGAATGCTCCAACACTGGGAGTTTTTAAGAAGAGGTTGGATAACCCTTTGTCTGAAGTGGTGTAGGGTTTCCTGCCTTGGCAGGGGGTTGGACTAGAAGACCTCCAAGGTCCCTTCCAACTTTGTTATTCTATTCTATTCTATTCTATTCCATCTGAAATTGGAAAAGGGGAATCTCACTTCTGCTTCGTGGGCAGGGAAGCCCTTGGGAAATCTGGAATTTCTAGCCAGCCTCTGAAAGGTGCAGAAGGACTCCAGCTGGCTTCTTCTGAAGGCATCTCGGGATTCCTTCCCGAGTCCCATCATTGCATGTCCTGCTCTTTTGTCCCATGTCGGGATTCGTCATAGTGTTACTGTGGCTTCTTGGTCCAAAGATTTTTAGGCAGGGGGCGGAATCTGGGTCAAATGCAAGCTTTCGGGGTATCCTTCAAGGAGGAGGATTTGGGAGGTTGGCAGATCTTTCCTTGGCTTCTGCGTGCGAGGAGAGGGAAGTCCCAATGGATTCAGCCAGAGAAATCCACCTCTCCAAGCCAAGGAGGTTTCTGTCGCCAACTTCAGCCTGTTGAAGAGGCCAGCCAATTCGGGCTTCTTCTTACAAAAGGCTCTGCGTCCTTCCGTAATAATCCCCGAGGCATCTTGGGGTATTTCTACCCCATTTGACGTCTTCACTCTTCGCCTCGAAGCTCGGCTCCAGAAATAAAAGGCCCCTTTTTTAAGGGCCAAACTTTGCCTTCTCTCTCCTGCCTCCTCCATCCTCCCAACGCAGCATGGACCTCGAGACAGTTCCATCCAGGGCTGCTTCTTCATCACGCCCCTGTCTTCCTTCCTTCCTCGCCTTATTCCTTCCCGGCTCCCCGCGTTCCCCAAATCAGCTGCTCGACGATGCGTCTGCCTGTGGGGAGGACCTATCACTGAGTGCGCTGAGAGGCAGAGCTCGGAGGAATGGACAGAGAGAGAGATACGGAGAGAGAGAATGAGAGAGAGAGATACAGAGGGGGGGAGAGAGATACAGAAAGAGAGAGAGAGAATGACAGAGAGAGAGAGAGAGAGAGATACAGAGGGGGGAGAGAGATACAGAAAGAGAGAGAGATACAGAAAGAGAAAGAGAGAGAGAGAATGACAGAGAGGGAGAGAGAAAGAGAGATACAGAAAGAGAGAGAGAGAATGACACAGAGAGAGAGATACAGAGGAGGGGAGAGAGATACAGAAAGAGAGAGAGATACAGAAAGAGAAAGAGAGAGAGAGAGAGAATGACAGAGAGGGAGAGAGAAAGAGAGATACAGAAAGAGAGAGAGAGAATGACACAGAGAGAGAGATACAGAGGGGGGAGAGAGATACAGAAAGAGAGAGATACAGAAAGAGAAAGGGAGAGAGAGAGAATGACAGAGAGGGAGAGAGAGAGATACAGAAAGAGAGAGAGAGAGAATGACAGAGAGAGAGAGAGATACAGAGGGGGGAGAGAGATACAGAAAGAGAAAGAGAGAGAGAGAGAATGACAGAGAGGGAGAGAGAAAGAGAGATACAGAAAGAGAGAGAGAGAGAATGACAGAGAGAGAGAGAGATACAGAGGGGGGAGAGAGATACAGAAAGAGAAAGAGAGAGAGAGAGAATGACAGAGAGGGAGAGAGAAAGAGAGATACAGAAAGAGAGAGAGAGAGAGAAGGGGGAGGAAGGAGAGAAACACATAATGAATTTTGACACTGTCTCCTCCGCCCCTTTCAACATCTTGAGTTCGCAAATGAGACGCTGGGGTTGGGGGGTGGGCGGGCGGGGTGAGGAGGGAGGGGAGGGGACGAACACTCTCCGCTGCCTTCCAGGGAAACAGGAACAAGTGAATGGAGCATTCCTGCCCAGCCCTCCCTCCCTCCTCCTCCTCCTCCTCCTCCTCGCTCTGGAAACGCTGACAGGTGTCCACCGACTCCCATCCGCCTTCGGAAAAGGTAGCCCAGGAGGACCTCTGGATTCGGAGACCAGTTGGCCTGAAGACGAGCTCCCACCCACCCACCCACCAAAAAACACCACCCGGAGAAACGGCACTGCCCCTTCCCTGGCTACCTTCCTCCCCTTTGTTTTTACGGCTTCCCTAACCCGGCCGCCACGCTTCAGCTGGGTGAAGAAGAAGACTTCGGTGCCGTGCCTCCCCTCTCCTTCCCTTCCTCGCCATCCTTCGCGTTCCGCTGCCTTATCCGGCTGCAACCCAACGTTCACGCGGCTGGGCTTTTGTTTGCCACCAAGAAGGATGCCTCGGAGAAGGCTTGCCCAGATGCTGGCTGTGTGCAAGCGGGCAGCTCACGCTGGGTAAATAAAGAAGGGCGAAGCCACCTCCGTGACTCCGGGGCACTGCTGGGGAATGCCCCTCTCTTATTGTTCCTGCGCCTGCTGATTTCTCGCCGCACCCCGCGCGGGGTTAGGAAACTTGGGTCTCTCTTGCATCGCCCCAGTACTGTTGTTTTGGAGGCTTGCTGCCCGACACCGCTGGATGCCTTCAGCTCGGCCCCGTCCGGTTTTTAAAATCGTCCCAAGGAAGGGTGTCTAAAGGATACGCCGTCGACGGTTCTGTTGGCTTGTCCCATCCGAGGCAGGAACGGCGACACGCGCGCTGGGAACGGGAAATCAAGAGGCTTTTGACAGCTGCTCTCTAGGAAACCGGCAACCGAGGCGCTGCCCCCTCGCTTTGCCATCCCGCGGAAAGAGGCGTCGGGAACGTGGGGGCTGCTGCGTGGCCCCTGAACCACGGCTCCTTCTCCCGGGCCGCCTAAATCGTCCGCTAGCTTTCTGCCTTTACTTTAGAGGCAGCCCAGGGGTCTTCTCCTCTTCCCCCTTCCCCAGTTTGTCTGCTCCATGCCTTTTTTTTCCTCTTCCATCATCCAAGTACGTCCGTACGTCTCCCCCGTGGTTTAAACGGCTGGAAGGAGGACCGCGTTGTAACACGAGGACCCGCGGAGCCGCTAAGTTGATGGTTTAATAAAGAGAGAGCCACGCCTTTGGAGAACTTCTGAAGACTCAATTAGCAGTGCTTCGTTTGCTTCTCTTGGAGAACGAAGACCCCGTCCGTCTTCCTTCCTTCCTTCCTTCCTTCCTTCCTTCCTTCCTTCCTTCCTTCCTTCCTTCCTTCCTTCCTTCCTGGTGTGAGGTGGACGGATCTCCAAACAAGCATTATCCAGCCCCCTTCTCTCTCTCTCTCTCCTCCCTCCTGCAAAAGCTGCTCGAGTGGACTTTTCGTTTTGCATCGGGGGGGGGGTGGTGTCACCTCTTCTTCCAGCATGGGGGTGCCTTCGAGCTTCGCAGGCGCCGTTTTTCCTTTCCTGGAGCTAAAAGCGACCTCTTGATCCTCAGGACCGCTTCCGGAGTGACCTTTGGGGTCCGTCTGAAAAGGGAGTCATCCATCTGAGCCCTCGTTTTGGAGTACAGCCTAAAGATGGCCTGGCCCATCTAAGATTCCCACTGCCCCCCCCCCTTTGTGGGCATGCCAGACGAAGGATGGAAGTCCCCGAAACTACTTAGCTAAGGACCCTCTTGGAGGCGGGCCGCTGAGGGTTATTTTGGGGGGGAGGGGGGGAGGGCCGTGGAATCGCTGCCCTGGATCTCCCAGGGAGGGCCTGGAGCCCCATCCGCGGCATGACCGCCTGCCAGTACCCGGTGGGACCGGGCTCCTTGGACCGAGACCGGATGTACCATCACAAAGTCTCCTTGGTGGTCCGTTACTTCATGATCCCCTGTAACATCTGCCTGATTCTCTTGGCTACCTCCACCCTGGGATTCGCGGTCTTGCTTTTCCTCAACAATTGTAGGTGTCCCGTGCGTCCCCCCCTCCCCATCGGCGAGCGCGGGAGGCGTGGGAAGCGGGGGGGGGGAGGAGTTGAAACAAAGCAGGGGTGGAAAGGGGGGCATTTCAGCGGTAACTTTCCCCGCCTTAGTGGAAGGGGAGTTTGGGGTGCATCAAGAGGGGGGGAGGCTTGGTCTCTTTTGAGTGGGTGGGGTTCCTCACCTTTGACCAGGTGGCAACTGGCAAGGCCTGGCCTAATCCTGACCCTCTACCTCCACCCTGCCCAATGTTTTCATTTGGTTTTGACTTCCACGACCCACCTGGGGAGCCGGGAGTCACACCTGCTTGTGGCTTTGTGTATAGAAGGAAGCGAGCATCCTGCCCTCGCCAGGCAGGCAGGCAAACTTTGCATATTAATCAGCCGGAGGGGAGATGCCTACTCAGAGCTTTCCGCTCCCGGAGCCTGGATGCCGCCGTCCCTTTGATCTACGCCAAGATGGCTGATGAGATGATGCTCTTATCCCCCAGATAATTGGGGGAGGATGGCTGGGCTTCGGCGAAGGCAGGTAAACATCTTCCCCGTTGTGAAGCAGGAGCCGAAAAGCGGATGTTCCCAGCTCTCGGCTTTCATCTCTCCGAGAGCAGAGAGAAATATGCTGATGTGTTTTAAATGAAAGTGCAAAGCACACGCAGGCACACAGGGAGACTTGAAGCTGATGCTCAGCTCCACGGGGTTTGTTGTTGGGCAGAGTCCCCTGCACGGAGTAGGCTTGAGATGGGACAATGGAGTGGCTGGCTTTGGTTACCTTCTCCAAAATCTCTCTCCCTCCCCCCCCCTGTCTCTCTCCCTCCTCTCTCCTCTCAACCTATCTATCTATCTATCATCTTTATTTCTCTCCCCTCATCTTGTCTTTCTGTCTGTCTGTCTATCCTTCTCTCTATATATCTTCTTCTCTGTTATCTTCTCTCTCTCTCTCTCTCTCAACTCTGATCTCTCCCCCTCTCATCTTATCCATCATGTTTCCTTCTCTCTCTCTCTCATCTATCTTTCATCTATCTATCTATCTATCTATCTATCTATCTATCTATCTATCTATCTATCATCTATCTATCCTTCTCTATCTTCTTTCCTTCTCTATCATCTTCTCTCTCTCTCATCTGAGCTCGCCCCTCTCTCATCTTATCCATCATGTTTCCTTCTCTCTCTCTCTCTCTCTCTCTCTCTCTCTCATCTATCTTTCATCTATCTATCTATCTATCTATCTATCTATCTATCTATCTATCTATCTATCTATCTATCTATCCATCCATCCATCCATCCATCCATCTATCCATCTATCCATCTATCCATCTATATATCTATCATTTTCTCACATCTCTCTCTCTCCCCCTCATCTACCATGTTTCTTTCTCTCTCTCTCATCTATCTTTCATCTATCTATTTACCCTCTCTATCTTCTTTCCTTCTCTATCAACTCTCTCTTTCTCTCATCTCTCCCTCCCCTCTCATCTACCTATCATCTTTCCTTGTCTCACTTTCATCTATCTATCTGTCTCTCTTTTATCCATCAATCTATCTATCTATCTATCTATCTATCCATCCATCCATCCATCCATCCATCCATCCATCCATCCATCCCTCCTTCTCTCTCTCTCTTCTTTTCTTCTCTGTCATCTTCTCTATCTTTCTTGCATCTCTCTTGCCCCCTCTCATCCTATCTATCTATCTATCTATCTATCATTTTTCCTTCTCTCTCTCCCTCCCCCCCTCCCTCTTTCCCTCTGCTTGAAGTCTACGTTTAGCATCTCTGAGCTGTTCGGTTGAGCCATTTTTGAGTGGGGCTGAATCATAGGCATAACCCACGGGACGTCCCCGCTAGAAACCAAAAGCCTCCATATGTAGTGGCAGTATACAGTTTTGGGCTACTAAGCTAGGGGAAAAGGTCTTTGTGGCATGCTGGGGGTGCTCCCAGCGGCATCTAAGCCACTGGCTCAAAACGGATGAGACACATATTTTGTTGCGATGTTTCTCGAAATCAAAACTTGGGAAGGAGACTCCTGTGGCTGGAAGTCTGCGTGGGCGAAGGCGGTGGAAGGGCTTCTGAATTGTTCAGCACTATCTGCTGCCAGAAGAGACTCCAAACTTGCACGCACACCCCAATCTATCTCCACACAATGATGCCCCCAATCTCTTGAGGCTTCCATGCTTGTTGCTCAGGACTTAGGTAAGGTGAAGGTTCCCCTGTGCTAGTCGTTCCCGACTCTAGGGGGCGACGCTCATCTCCGTTTCAAAGCCGAAGAGCCAGCGCTCTCCGGAGACATCTCTGTGGTCATGTGACTGGCATGACTCAACTCCCGAAGGCGCACGGAACGCTGTTTCCCTTCCCACCAAATGTGGTTCCTATTTTTCTACTTGCGTTTTTTTAACGTGCTTTCGAACTGCTAGTTTGGCAGAAGCTGGGACAAGTCACGGGAGCTCCCTCCGTTAAAAACCGTCCATATGTGTGTGTAGCAACGGGAGGGGGGGGGGGCGTTGGAGACAACGTGCAGCCATAAAAAGACACGGGCGAGAAGCCGTCATTCTTAGTCACGCCTCCAAAAATAGTTTTGGCTAAACGGACTGAAGTCTGAGCTCTCTCGGTGGGAGTGGGCTCCCATGAGTAACATGTAGTTCGGCCTTCCCTCTGAATTTGCCCTGTAGGGATTAGCTTAGTCCTGCTTGTTTCTCCTGCTCTGAAAACGAGACGTGTTGGAAGGGCACTGAATGGGAAGAAGGGGGAAAAGGATCTCCCTTTTCCTATAAGACTGTCCAGGTGTGATCTTGCTGAGATCTCACGAACCTTTTAGGAGCAAGACCAGATCTCTCTCTCCCTCTCTCTCTCTCTCCCCCTCTCTGTCCCTGTCTCTCTCCCTCCTTCTCTCTCTCTGTGTGTCTCTCTCCCTAATTCACCCTCTCTCTCTGTTCCCCTCTCTGTCCCTGTCTCCCTCCCTCCCTCTCTCTCCCTCCCTCCCTCTCCCCCTCTCTGTGTCTCTCTCTGTGTCTCTCTCCCTCCTACTCTCTCTCTGTCTCTCTCCTTCCTTCTCTCCCTCTCTCTCTGTCTCCCTCTCTGTCCCTGTCTCTCTCCCTCCTCTCTGTGTCTCTGTGTCTCTCTCTATGTCTCTCTCCCTCCTTCTTTCTCTCTCTCCCTCTCTCTCTCCCCCTCTCTGTCCCTAGCTCTCTCCCTTCTCTCTCTCTCTCTCTCGCACTCTCGCTCTCTGTCTCTGTCTCTCTCTGTCTCTCTCTATCTTAGTTTCCGGGAAACAGGATACGGGATAACAGGGATAGGTATAAACATGGGCACATGAAATGGGTACAAATAAATGGGGACAGTAGGACAGGGACGGAAGGCACGCTGGTGCGCTTATGCACTCCCCCTTTACGGACCTCTTAGGAATGGGGTGAGGTCCACAGTAGACAGTTTGAGGTTGAAGCTGTTTGAGGGTTTGAGGACGTAACAACGGAGTCGGGTGGAGCATTCCAGGCGTTGACCCCTCTGTGGCTGAAGTCGTATATTTTCTGCAATCGAGTTTGGAGCGGTTTACCTTGAGTTTGTGTCTATTGTGTTATTGCGGTTGAAGCTGAAGTAGTCGTTGACAGGCAAGACGTTGTGGCAGACAATTTAGTGTTCTACGCTTAAGCACCGTAACTTCTAGGTTGTCCAATCCCAAAATTTGAAGCCTGGTGGTGTAAGGGATTCTATTGTGAGCGGATTTTTTTTCTCCCGTCCCTATATTGTCCCCTCCAAAAACTGTCATTCCACAGTCCATCCCTGGCCCAATTCCCAATCGTTATGCCTATCCAAACCCACTAACAGGCTAAACTCATTGGCCAGGCATCGGATCCTGTCTGCATGGCGCTGTCCAATAAGGGCTTCGTTGGGTGGGGGGAATCGCTTATAAGAAACGGTGTAGGGTCTTGAGGGTGAAGCCATGGCACGCGTGCCACGGGTGGCACATGGAGCCCTCTCTGTGGACACGCGAGCTGTCGCCCAACTCAGCTCCACTGCGCATGCGTGCCTCCCGCTGTCCAGCTGATTTTGGGGTCCCTGCCACCCATGCGAGAGACACCCATGCATGCAGGGGGGCGCGGGGGTTCATGCGTGCATGGGCAGAGGGTCGCGTGGGGGGTGGGTGCTCCCCCTGGCACCCCGTTTTTGGTCCCAGGAGGCTTCAGGGAGGCCCAAAATGGGGCGCGGAGGTGCGATGCACACATGCGCAGGAGAGGGGGGCGTGCAGGGTGTGTTTGTGTTGTGTGTGCATGGCATTATGGGTGCGGGCGCTCACACTTTCGGCACGCGAGGGCAAAAAGGTGGCCATCCCTGGCATAGGGTCTCCTGCTTGGGCAGGGGGTTGGGCTAGATGATCTTGCAAGGTCCCTTCCAACTCTGTTAATCTGTAAATCTGTAAAACCATTGCAAGAAAAAAAAAGAAGTAAAATCTCCCTGGAAACAGTGAAGTATTGGCCTGCGGTACCTCTGCCAGCAAAAATGGAGCTCGCCCGCCGTCCACCCTAGCTCCGTGTTCGCTGGCAGAGAGTTGCAGGAGGCTGTCGCAGCCGAAAATGGAGCTGGGGAGCCCATTTTCGCTGGCGGAGCTCTCGGGCTGCCACAGGCCCATCCCGGCCACGCCCATGTAACCCACAACCAGAGGTGGTATTCAGCAGATTCTGATCAGTTCTAAAGAACCGGTAGCGGAAATTTTGAGTACTTCGGAGAACCTGTAGGGGAAAATTTAAGTAGTTCGGAGAACCGGTAGGGGAAATTTTGTGTAATTCAGAGAACCAGTAGCGGAAATTTCGAGTCGCTCAGACAACATATAATGAATATTTTAAGTAGTTCGGAGAACTGGTAGCAGAAATTTTGAGCAGTTTGGAGAACCGGTAGCAGAAATTTTGACAAGTTTGGAGAACTGGTAGCGGAAATTTTGACAAGTTCAGAGAACCGGTAGCGGAAATTTTGAGTAGTTCAGAGAACCAGTAGAGGAAATTTTGGGTAGTTCGGACAACATGTAGTGAATATTTTAAGTAGAACTGGTAGCAGAAATTTTGAGTAGTTTGAAGAACCGGTAGCAGAAATTTTGAGTAATTCGGAGAACTAGTAAACACCACCTCTGACTGGCCCCATCTATTTTCTGCCTTCCCCCAGTCCCAGCTGATCAGGAGGAAATCGGGATTTTGCAATATACTTCCCCTGCCACGCCTACCAAGCCATGCCATGCCATGCCCGCCACACCATGCCCACAGAACCAGTAGTAAAAAAAAATTGAATCCCACCACCACACACAACCGCGATTAAATCGAGCTCGACACCCCTGTTTTTAGATAAACGTAAGAGGGGGAGGGAAACCCTTTAGAGGATTGAAGTCCCACTTTTTCTGGCACTGGGGTTGAATTCTGGGACCGTGTCGCACGCCACCCTTTCGAAAACGATGTGGATGTTTCTTTTGAGCGCCTCCTTTTAACTCCCCCAGAGTTCCCAATCCAGAGATCTCTTTTCCACTGGAGTTTCACTTGCACGTCCGAAGGGTTGGGGAGCGGGGGGGAAGTCCTTCAAATGTTGCTTGCCTTGTTTCGTCCACGATTCATTTCTTTCAACGTATTAGGTAGGACTCTCGCGCATCTCTTTTCCGTCGGTTTCGGAAGCCTTTCTCGTTGCATCCTGAGTCACCGGCTGCTCGCCGTCTGAACCCGGTTTGCCAATCGGCAAAAATGGGTTTGATGGATCA
Source organism: Thamnophis elegans (assembly GCF_009769535.1). Lineage (NCBI taxonomy): Eukaryota > Metazoa > Chordata > Lepidosauria > Squamata > Natricidae > Thamnophis > Thamnophis elegans. The sequence continues at coordinate 4,630,983 of NC_045555.1, read as the reverse complement.
CTACCCTGGGGGAGGGGTACTGCCTAATAAATAGTTTGATTTGCTGGTGCAGCTGAGGTCAGAAAGGTGATTAATGAATTGACTCGCCCCCCAGCAGCAGCTGCGCCCGTGGTCCCTGACCCCTGCATGTTCAGGGAAAGATGCATTTTATTAACTAACCTGAAATCCGCGTGTCTCCTATTGACGGGGCCTCCCGATAACAGAAATAAGAATAATAATAATCTTAAGAAGGTACTTGGCTGATATCTAAGATGCTGGCAGCAGCCTGTATTAACCATTAGCACCAGTCAATGGTATTTGTGATGCATTTTTTTTTTTTAGAATTAAATATACTTTTTTATTTTCCATTTTCATAACATACAATCACATGTATAGTATTACATCGTGACCCGTCAAAACCGCGGTCCACTAAAGCGCGCCCGATTAAAGCGCGTACCTGACGTCATCATCAGCGCGACAAATACGACCGCGGAGAAAAAAAGGTGCTTTAAAAAGCGCTTTGAAAGCAAGCCGATTCACATAAAGGTAAGGGTTAGGTTAAGGGTTAGGGTTAGGGTTAGGTTAAGGGTTAGGTTTAGGGTTACGTTAAGCGTTAGGGTTAGGCTTAGGGTTAGGTTTAGGGTTAGGTTTGGGGGGTTAGGTTTAGATTTACGCGTTAATTTTAAGTTTACCGCTCACAGCGTGCTGTTTTCGTCGCGCTGTGATGACGTCACATACGCGCTTTCGTCGAGCGCGCTTTAGTCTACCGCGGTTTTGTGGTGGAACCCTATTACATAGCCAGTATCCTATTGTATTAAGTAGTAATTACATCAGTTCCTCTTGTCATCAACGCCCAAAAAGATAAAAACCCATTATTAGCTCTTCTGCTCTCCATACACCTCTTTCTTCTACCTCTCTCCTAACTCCTTTCTTCCCTCCATCATCCTTTCCTACTCTACTTCCCCTTCCTTTCTCCTTCTCCTCTCTCTACATTCCACTCCTCCTTATTCTCCTCGTCTTCCCCCCTTACCCTCTCTCCTATCCCTCTCTTCCCTTCTTTCTTCTCCCTTCTGCTTCCCACTCTTCCTCTCATTGGTGTATTTCCGCTTCTGAGCAACCTCCAATCTATGTTGATGGTATTTATGCTTCCATATCAATATGCTTAACATATCCTAGTTTTAAAGAAAAAATAAGAAAAAACAGTATACATGTGCAATCATATTACATTAAAATCTAATACCCCTCGTCAAACCTAATATACATCCCTCCCACCCTCCCTCCCCCCAACCCCCCCAGCCTTCCCTCCCCCAACTTCCCAGAACCCATACACAGTATAAATCTTTAACAAAAACAGTCTAAAATATATTATTTGTATTTGTGATGCATTTTTGAATGTTGCGTTGGCTGAGATTCATGTTTAATGAGTAAAGTAAATAATAATAATAACAACAACAACAGCAACAACAAAAAACAGTGATACCCATTGTCATCGGGGCACTTGGTACCATGTCCAAGAATTTTACAAAATACATCAAAATTGCAGTTTCCTGCAATAACACCAGCAGAACTGCAAAAAACTAGGCTACTCGGAGCATTGTACATGTTAAGAAAGTACATCTTAAGAAGGTACAGGAAGAGTACAGATGGTACTTTGCTCAATAGTAGTAACTGTGAGAAGGGAACGTGGAGTCCTAGTGGACAACCGTTTAAATAGGAGCCAGCCGTGTGCAGCAGCTGCCAAAAAAGCCAACACAGTTCTAGGCGGCATCAACAGAGGGAGAGAATCAAGATCACGTGAAGGGTTAATACCACTTTATAAGGCCTTGGGAAGGCCACACTTGGAATACGGCATCCAGTTTTGGTCTCCATGATGTAGAAAAGATGTGGAGACTCCAGAAAGAGTGCAGAGAAGAGCAACAAAGAGGATTAGGGGACTGGAGGCTAAAACATATGAAGAACGGTTGCAGGAACTGGGTATGTCAAGTTGAATGAAAAGAAGAACTAGGGGAGACATGATAGCAGTCTTCCAATATCTCAGGGGCTGCCACAAAGAAGAGGGAGTCAAGCTATTCTCCAAGGCACCTGAGTGTAGAACAAGAAGCAATGGGTGGAAACTAATCAAGGAGAGAAGCAACTTAGAACTGAGGAGGAATTTCCTGACAGTGAGAACAATTAACCAATGGAACAACTTGCCTCCAGAAGTTGTGAATGCCCCAACACTGGATGTTTTTAAGAAGATGTTGGATAGCCATTTGTCTGAAACGGTATAGGGTTTCCTGCCTAGGCAGGGGGTTGGACTAGAAGACCTCTGAGGTCCCTTCCAACTCTGCTATTGTATTGAATTAGTTGGCTGATACTTAGGACGCTGGCAGCAACCCCTATCAACCATTAGCACCAGTCAAGGGTATTTCTGACACATCTTTAAATGTTCCCTTGACTGAGTTTCATGTTGAATGAATAAAAGAAAGAATAATAATAATAATTTTGGGAAGATACCTGGTTGATACCTAGGATGCTGGCAGTAACCCATGTCAACCATTAGCACCAGTCAATGGTATTTGTGACGCATTTTTGAATGTTCCGTCGACTGAGTTTCATGCTTAATGAATAAAGTATATAATAATGTTGTTGTTGTTGTTGATGATGATGATAATGATGATAGCATGTGTGCATGTCTTGGTATGAATTCCTGCTCTTGGTATCCCTTTTGTCTGGGAAGGCGTTAATTCCAGACTGCCTTTTCCTGGGCAGGAAAGTGGGAATGTAATTCTCTAACATAGGTGGCTCAGTGGCTAAGACACTAGGCTTGTCGATCAGAAAAGGCGGCAGTTCAGCGGTTCGAATCCCCAGCGCTGCGTAACGGGGGGAACTCCCGTGACTTGCCCCAGCTTCTGCCAACCTAGCAGTTCGAAAGCATGTAAAAAAATGGAAGTAGAAAAATAGGAACCGCTAATTTTGGTAGGAAGGGAACAGCGTTCCATGCGGCTTCGGGAGTTGAGTCATGCCGGCCACATGACCCCGGAGACGTCTCCGGATAGCGCTGGATCTTCGGCTTTGAAACGGAGATGAGCACTGCCCCCTAGAGTCGGGAATGACTAGCACAGATGTGCGAGGGGAAGCTTTACCTAATTCTCTTAACGCAGCTCAGGGTGAACCCAAGCAGGTCTGTTTCAAATTCACCCGAGGCTATTTTCTACCCCCCCCCCCTCCCCAAGCAAACAAACGCTGCTTGGGAGGAGGGAAGATGCAGAAGAGGTACTCATCCAGGGAAGCAACAGGCAGCCTCACTTGGGGAAGAAGGAAGGGTGTCCGTTGTGCAATTCTCAAAAAAAAAAAAAAAAACCCTGAGGTCTTCTGAGTCCAATTGTATGAAGGGTTTATCATTTATAATTCTCATTTTTCTGTAAACAAGAGGCGGGGGGGGGAGGAACAACACTTCAGGGGCTACACATGTTTTCTGATATTCGTGCCTTCATTTTTTCCCCCTTCTTCTTTTGTTTTGTAGATAAACCGGTCAATTACTTCCCGCAGGCAGTGCCCCAGGATGGTAAGTTTTTTTTTAAACAAAATTCAGATCTGGCTAACCCTTGGCGTTTTTTCCCTTGCTTGAAGGCTAAGAAATTTCTAAGACAAGCCGCTCTCTTAACTCTTGACCGGGGGGGGGGGGGGGGGAATCTGGTTCGCTGACGCTTCTAAATACAGAAGTATAATTTCATTTTAGAACAGTTTTTCCCCGCAAAAGAAAGGAAAAGCAAGAAGAATTTAAAAAGACAAGCTAACAATAAGCAATCTTCCTTATTTTCGGCAATATCTAATTCTGGCGTCCCAGAGTTGAATTATTTCCCCTAATTGCAGTCTTACATAATGTATGCAAATTGTGATTCAGATTGCTATAGGACGGCGCTCACCAACTGGGGGTCCGAGAGAAAATTTGGGTGGTCTGCAGAAAAATTATTTGCATTTTTAATATTGCACTAAATCAGGGGTCCTCAAACTGTCACCCCGGGATGGGTACATGCAATGAATGCTTGTGTTGCTGCAGAGAGTCTCCCCCTTTGGGGTCTTTTTATGGGGGTCGGAGGGGGGCAGAAATTAAACTTGGGGTCTGCTTCAGCCTCCTGGGGGGGGGCTTTGGGTGAAGGCTGGAGGGAAGAGCCGTTGGTAGAGAAGAGCCGGAGGGCCTCGTTCCAGTGGGACTGCGTCATGGCCTGGAACTGGCTGACCATCTCAGCCCGCTGAGCCTCCAGGCGCCGGTAACCTGGCCTTGCACTCCCACAGGTCTTCCCTCTGCTTGGAAAGCCTATGCTGGTAGTCCTCAGTGAGGTGCTTCTGCTGAGCCTCCTCCTCGGCCGGATCCAATTTGAACGGAGCTGTTTTGCCAATTCTTTCTCCCGGTGGCTGCTTAGCTCCAGCAACTGCTTCCTGTGGGGACCCCTAAGGAGCCGGGGCGGACAGGCAAGGAGGGGCTGGGAGAAGAGGGGCGTGTAGAGGCCGACAAGGTGCGTCTCGATGTGAGTGACATCAAGTTGGCCACGCCCACCCAGTCACATGTCCACCTGGCCACACCCAATGAGACGATCATTAGGCAGATCGTATTAATGGTCCGCAGGATTTAAAATTATGAATTTAGTGGTGCAACAGATTGGGGAGCCCTGCTATAGGAAATGGGACCAGTTAGCCAACTTCATCTGATTCATAAAAACGGGGGGAAAGGGGAGGTATTGAACGGGTCCTTAAATCTTCCCAAATTGCGGGATACGTTTGGAGATAACTGGCTTGATTTACAGGTAGTCCTTGGTTTACAATCGTTTGTTTAGTAACTGTACAAAGTCACAATGGCAAGGAAAAAAGTAATTTACAGCTAGTCCACACCCTTACAACCTTACACCCTTACAACTGGAGGTTTTCAAGAAGAGACTGGACTGCCATTTGTCAGAAATAGTGTAGGATCTCCTGCTTGGGCGGGGGGTTGGACTAGATGACCTCCAAGGTCCCTTCCAACTCTTTTAATCTGTATCTAACTCTGTTAATCTGTATCTCACCTTAAAAACACACGTACAACCTTACACCCTTACAACTGGAGGCTTTCAAGAAGAGACTGGACTGACATTTGTCAGGAATGTAGGGTCTCCTGCTTGGGTGGGGGGTTGGACTAGATGACCTCCAAGGTCCCCTCCAACTCTTTTAATCTGTATCTAACTCTGTTAATCTGTATCTCACCTTAAAAACACACGTACAACCTTACACCCTTACAACTGGAGGCTTTCAAGAAGAGACTGGACTGACATTTGTCAGGAATAATGTAGGGTCTCCTGCTTGGGCGGGGGGTTGGACTAGATGACCTCCAAGGTCCCTTCCAACTCTGTTCATCTGTATCTTAACCATTGCAGTATACCCAAGGTCACGCAGTCCAAATTGGGGCGCTTGGCATGTATTTACGATGACCCTGGGGGGGGGAGGGGGCACCGTTTGTTTGGTTCATTTAACGGCGGTGGCAAAAAGGTTGTAAAAAAAAAATTGGGAACGGCTCCCTTTTAACAACCTCTTTCCTTCGCCGTGGAGAGTTGGATATCCCGATTGTGGTCGTTAAGTCCAGGACTACCTGTGATTTGGACAGTGAAGTATGATAAGGCTTTTGAAATACGATGGTTACGCTGTGTGGCTCTCGGCAAATGCTCCGTATATACACAAGGAGGTTGTGGAAATGCTTGGCAAGTAAATTTAAGGGGAGTGGGGGTTGCCTATCTCTCTCCTAAATGGAAGCCCTCCTCCCCAGGATGCTGTCATGAGGAAGAGCCCCAGAATTTTTTAAAAAATGAAAGAACTGGAATGGCATTTAACCCCAGAATGTAGGCACAGCCTAAGTTTATTACCAGCCTCTTCTAATATTTAGAGATGCGGTGGCTCAGTGTCTTAAGAGGCTGAGTTTGTCGATCAGAAAAGGTCGGCGGTTCGAATCCTTAGCGTCGCGTAATGGAGTGAGCTCCCGTGACTTGTCCTGGCTTCTGCCAACCTTGCATTTCGAAAAAATGCAAGCAGAAAAAATAGGGACCACCTTTGGTGGGAAGGGAACAGCGCTCCGTGCGCCTTCAGCGTTGAGTCATGCCGGCCCCGTGACCACAGAGATGTTTTCGGACAGCGCTGGCTCTTCGGCTTTGAAACGGAGATGAGTATAGCCCCCTAGAGTCGGGAATGACTAGCACATATGTCAGGGGTGGGTTTCTCGCCCAGTTCCAACCGGTTCGGTTGGAACGGGGCCAGCGGCGTCCTCGTGCACGCACGCAGCGCACGCTTGTGTACTAGCGTCTGTGCGATGCTCCAGCTGCTCCTGGAGGATTGCGCAGGCGCTGTATGCATCCTGCGCATGCGTGGAAGCGCAGAACTCGTCAAAACGAGGTAAGGAATGCGGGCGGGTGGGTGGGCCCTTCGCCGTTCCCGGAAGTTACTTACTTCCGGGTTCGCCGACCAACCGGTTTGCGGGGACCGCCGCAAACCGGTTGAAACCCACCCCTGACATATGTGCAAGGGGAACCTTTACCTTTCTAATATTTGTCACCTTTAAAAAAACCTGCATATCTCAGTATGGTTGCTGGAGACAGCATAACCCCCCCCCCCAAAAAAAAATAATTCTGCTTGTGGCTGTCAAGGCAGCCCACAAATGTAGAACTATATATTTCATTTGAATTCATTGCCGTATCCGAGTACAGCCACCCTGGGTGTGGATAATGAGCCTGGAGTTTGCATCCATTCAGCTTTCCCCTCGATCTTGATATATATCTGTGGCTCTAGACAATTGCTTCCAGATGCTCACGGAACCGGCAAGGAATTGCCAATGGGTTCCTCCGAGGAAAGGTAATCAGTATTGTTTTCTTTGAGACACCCCCCCCCCAAATTGTCTCTGCCTCTGGGGTGGGGGCGGCTTTGCAAGGAGAAAGTGTGGAAGGCTGGATACCGATGTTTTTTTTTTTTTTTTAAAAAGGCAAGTGACGAAATAACTTGGTACGGAGCCACTTCAAAGAGCGTGATTTTATCCTGGGAAGAATTCACAGGCGGCTCATTCCCCTTCCCCTCTAGAGGAAGGTTTATATATTTGTAGGCTGGCATCCCTGGTGGTCCCCTTTCCGAGACACCAGGGGGATTGCAGTTCTTGGACAGAAGGTGGGATACACCTCACAGCCTAATTGCTCCCCGAAGCTCAGCATGGCACGCTCAACTAGCAATAGCAGTTAGACTTATATACCGCTTCATAGGGCTTTCAGCCCTCTCTAAGCGGTTTACAGAGTCAGCATATTGCCCCCAACAACAATCCCGGTCCTCATTTTACCCACCTCGGAAGGATGGAAGGCTGAGTCAACCTTGAGCCGGTGAGATTTGAACCGCTGAACTGCAGAACAGCAGTCAGCTGAAGTAGCCTGCAGTGCTGCATTTAACCACTGCTCCACCTTGGCTCTTCCCTTCCAAAATCAAAGCGGAGTATCTCTTTGGAGATTCTGCTCCCGTGGCTTGTTTTTTTTTCTTCATCTAGAGCAGAGGGTGTCAAACTCAATTGACGGCCGCATTAGGGTTGTGTGTGACCATGGGCGTGGCCAGGGTGCGCATGGTCAGTTCGACTTGAGAGACCGCCTACTGCCAATCACCTCCACTAGACCGATAAGATCGCATAGATTAGGCCTCCTCCAAATTCCATCAGCCAGCCAGTGTAGACTGGCAACTACCCGGAGGAGAGCCTTCTCGGTGGCTGCTCCGACCCTCTGGAACGAACTCCCCGTGGAGATCTGGACCCTCACCACCCTCCAGACCTTCCGCACCGCCCTTAAAATCTGGCTATCCCGGCTGGCCTGGGGTTAAAGACTCTAACCCCTACTCGAATTGTGTGACTGTTGAGTTCTTAAATGATGTAGTGCTTTTATGTTGTAAATTGTTTGTCCTTCCCCCACCCCTTTTGAACTGTGAGCCGCCCTGAGTCCCCCCAGGGAAAAGGGCGGCATACAAATAAAGTGAAACTGAAACTGAAACTGATGTCACTCGTGGCGGCCCAGCGAAAACGGGCTCCCGAGCTCCGTTTTCAGCTACAACGGCCTCTGGTAACCTTCTGCCAGTGAAAACAGAGTCCGGGAGGACCGCACGCAGCCTTCCCGAGCTCCATTTTTACTGGCAGAGGCACCCTGGGCCGGTCCTTCGCTGTTTCCAGGGCAGCCCCACAAGATCTAAGCACCCCGTTTAGTTTGACTCCCCTGATCGATATGATCTTGGGGAAAGGGGGCACCTGATCCAAATTCTGAGCAAGTCAAATGGTTTTGGCGAGAGCTTCAATCTGGAGCTTTGGTTTAGCAAGGTTGAGCGTTATTCTCTGCGGGAGTCTCGCTGCGCGGAAAGCTCTCCTCGGCTCCAGGCTGGCAAAGCTGTAGAAGTCTTCCAGGCTACCCCCCCCCCTCCTCTGCTCCCGAGACGCAGGGTGACTTCCAGGCCAGCCTCGCCTCCTCCCCAGAGCAATAAACAGGACATTTATTTAATTACACTAATTATTTCTCTCCCATCCATCACGACAACTGCTGGCAGGAAGAGAACTGACATATCTTTCTACGTCTCTTAATGAGGACTTAAGGTTTAAGGGAGGAAGCGGGCTTGGGTTAAGTTATGGACGGACTTTTGCTGGCTCTCGAAGCATCTTTTATCCTCTACTTAATATAACACAATTTGTCTGTGTGTGTGTGTGTGTGTGTTGTTTCCCCCCCCCAGCAGGTAAAATAAAAGGGAGAGAGAAAAAGTTTTGTTTTTTCTTCTACCATTTCAAAAACCCCATGCTGTCAAGCCAGTTTTAAGGAGCAGCAATTAACGATTTGCCAGCTTCTTCCCTTCGTCTTTTTGTTGGAGATTTTATTTTTAAAAAAAGTGATTAATCTATCATTGGGCATTGGAAGTTTAAAAATACAAGGGAATGTAGGTGTAGCTCGCTTGCTTCTTGCGGGTGCTGTGAAATTTTAAAGAAAGTCTGCTTCGCCGTATGACACGTGCTGTTAAAAGAGGCTATTGGGGTGTTTTCTTCCAAGCAACAATGGTAGGAGCAGAGGTAGCAGTCAGCCGGTTCGCGCCGGTTTGCCCGAACTGGTGGGAGAAATTTTGCCTAGTTTGGCGAACCGGTAACAATGGCTGGCTGGCCATGCCCTCAAACCGGTCAACCTGTCGACGGTTGCTCACCCTGCCCACCCGGTTGCCGCTTGCTCTCTGCAATGCTTTGCATACCACCCGCGGCTGGCCACGGCTGGTCGCTAAAAAGTCCTCCGGTCGGTGAAAAAGCTGCTGCCATCACCGCCATTTTTTTCGTGTATGCGCATCCCATTACCTTGCCTTGCGAGTCCAAATTTTCCTACCTTTTCCTGTGGCCATGGCTTGGGGTGGGGAGGTCATGTGACTGAGTGGGCATGAATGACATCAAGTTGGCCATGCCCACTCAGTCACATTCCCGCCTCCAACCTAGCCACGCCCACCGAACTGGGTAGGAGGTTGTGTTCCATGGTTTCTTGCGGCTGGAAGAGTGGCTTGCCAGCATTTTGCAGAAAATGGGATTTTGATCTTCAGTGTTTGTCGTGGTGGGATGTCCGTCTTTCCATCCTTTCTTGGAAGCATGTTGTCTGAATGGTGCGTACGGAAAGCTTGCCAAAAGGGGTTGGGGTGAACAAGGACCGTGGGAATGTTAGTAGTGGGAAGGTTGGATTGAACCGTGAATTGATTTGCTGTTTGGGATGGAATATTAAGTGTTTATTTCTGTTAATTTATCAAATTTCTCTACTGTCTCCATCCCAGGGGTGTCAAACTCAATTTCATCAAGGGCCGCATCAGGGTTGTGTTTGACCTCAGGGGTGTGTGGCTAGGGGGCGTGGCCAGCTCAATGTCACTCATGCCGTGGGCACCTGTGGTGGCCAAGGGTTTCCTTCAGACCCTCTCTCGTTATAATCTTCCTTCCTTCCTTCCTTCTTCCTTCCTTCCTTTTCCCTTGTATCCTTCCTTCCCTCCCTCATATCTCCTTTCTTCCTTCTTTTCCCTTATATCATCTTCCTTCCTTCCTTCCTTTTTTCCCTTATATCATCTTCTTTCCTTCACTCATATCTCCTTCCTTCCTTCTTTCCTTCCCTCCTTCCTTCTTTTCCCTTATATCATCTTCCTTCCTTTCCTCATGTCTCCTTCCTTCCCTCCTTCCTTCCTTCTTTTTCCTTATATCATTTTCTTTCCTTCACTCATATCTCATTCCTTCCTTCCTTCCTTCCTTCCTTCTTTTCCCTTATATCATCTTTCTTTCTTTCCTCATACAGTATCTGTTTCCTTCCTTCCTTCTTCTTTTCATGGTTTTAAGGACCCTCCTGGGTCCCCCCCTCCTACACACCAACCACTGTAACAAAACTGAACTGGTTTAGTTTTAATTTAATTTTAGGTAAAGGTTCCCCTCGCACATAAGTGCCAGTTGTTCCCGACTCTAGGGGGCAGTGCTCATCTCAGTTTCAAAACTGAAGAGCCGGCACTGTCCGAAGACATCTCCATGGTCATGTGGCCGGCATGACTCAACTCCCGAAGGCGCATGAAACGCTGTTCCCTTCCCACCAAAGGTGGTTCCTATTTTTCTACTTGCATTTTTTACATGCTTTCGAATTGCTAGGTTGACAGAATCTGGGACAAGTGATGGGAGCTCACTCCATTACACGGCACTAGGGATTCGAACCGCTGAACTGTCGACCTTCTGATCGACAAGCTCAGCGTCTTAGCCACTGAGCCCACCTGTTATTTTATTTCATTTTTAAAGAAAGGTTTTTAGGGAAGCTAGATTAGGATTTGCAGGGCAGATGGGAGGGACGCCTGAGTTTGAAATAGCTGCCCCTCCAAAAGAATCCATGCAACTTTTCCTGGATTTTAACTCTCTGGATTCAGGAGCTCCACCTGGGAACTGGATCCTTTCATCCTTCCCCCTCCTCTCTGCGTTGCCCTTTTCATCCTCTCCAACTTGGCAGGAGCCCCGGAGTCATTTGTATCCGGTTAACGTCCGGTAGGGGAGGATGAGTAACTCCCCTCCCCTTCTCTTTTCCAGGTAACCAAGGGCAACGAGGTACCACATTCTCCCCAAAAGACCTTTTTTTTAATCATTGGGGGGGGGTTGAGGCTGTTGTTTTTTCCTCCCCCACCCCCAGAAATGAAGAGAGAGAGACACACAAACACACACACACAGAGAGAGAGAGAGAGAGAGAGAGAGAGAGAGAGAGAGAGAGAGAAGGAGGGAGACAGACAGATAGAGAGACAGAGAGAGAAGGAGGGAGACAGACAGACAGAGAGAGATAGAGACACACACAGAGAGAGAAGGAGGGAGAGAGACAGGGGCAGGGAGATAGACAGAGAGAGAGAGAGAAGGAGGGAGAGAGACAGACAGACACAGAGAGTGAGAAACAGAGAAGAAGGAAGAGAGAGACAGAGACACAGAGAGAGAGAGAAGGAGGGAGAGAGACAGACAGTGGCACAGAGACACAGAGAGAGAGAGAAGGAGAGAGAGAGATAGGGACAGAGAGAGAGACAGAGAGAAGGCGGGAAGGAGAGACAAAGACAGACAGAGACATAGAGAGAGAGAGAAGGAGGGAGAGAGATAGAGACAGAGAGAGACAGAGACACACAGAGAGAGAGAAGGAGGGAGAGAGACAAGGACAGGGAGGGAGACAGAGAGAGAGAGAGAGAGAAGGTGGAAGAGAGACAGACAGACAGAGACAGAGACACAAACATGGGGGAGAAGGAGGGAGACAGAGAGACAGAGAGAGAGAGAGAGAGAGAAGGAGGGAGAGACAGACAGAGAGAGACAGACAGGGAGAGACAGAAAAGGAGGGAGAGAGAAAAAGAGAGTGGGTGTTTGAGGACTATTTTCAAGTGAATAAATAAATCTGGTTTGGATGCCCGTCTTCAGTTGAGGAGGGGGTCTTTGGAAATCGGAGTTGGATTAAGGGGGGAGGGAGAGAGAGAGAGAGAGAGACGCAGCAGGGATGATGCATTGTCCTAGATCTCGGTATTCAATGTGGTCTACCCTTTAGGGAGATTGTGGACGTTCATAACTCCTTAAGAAAAGCTTTTGTGGCAAACGTCTTTCATCTTGAAAACAGTTCTTCCTCCCTCCCCCCTCTGCCTAATCTTTCCTTCTCTCTCTCCTCTATCTGTCTGTCGGTCTGTCTGTCTATTTCTCTATCATCTTTCCTTCTCTCTCTAGGTCTCTGTCTTCTGTCTCATCTCTCCCTCTCCCTTCTTCCCTGCTCTCTCACACTCATTCTCTTCCTCTTCCTCCCTCCCCCCTCTCTCTTTCTTTCTCTTCCTTCCTCCCCTCTCTCTCATCCTCTCTTTCTTTTTCTCCCTATCTCTTTCTCTCCCTCCCGCTCTTTCTTTATTTCTCTCTCTACCTTCCTCCCTCTCTCCCTATCTGTTTCTCCTTCTCTCTCTCCCTCTCTTCCTTTCTCTCTCTTTCTCTCCCTTCCCCCCTCTCACCCTCTTTCTCTCGTTCTCTCTTTCTCTTCCTTCCTCCCCTCTCTTTCTCACTCTCTCTTTCTCTATCTCTTTATTTCTCTCTATCCCTCTCTTTCTCTCCCCCTTCCTCCCTCTCTCTCACCTTCTCTTTTTCTCCCTATGTTTCTCTTTCCCTCCCTCTTTCTTTCTCTCTCTCTCCCTCCTCCCCCCTTTCTTTCTCACCCTCATTCTTTCTCTTTCTCTCTCTCTCTTCTTTCCTCCTTCTTTCTCCCCCCCTCTCTCTATCTCCCCCTCCCTCTTTCTTTATTTCTCTCTCTCCCTCCCTTCATCCCACTCTCTTTCTTTCTCTCCCTATCTCTTTCCCTTCTTCTCTCCCGCTCCTTCCCTCCCTCTCTTATCCCCACTCGCTCTCCCCTTTCCCCGGCAGCTCCGTAATGAAAAATGAGAGCTTCAGAAATATGGGTCACGAAGGCAACAGTGAAACACACACACACACACACACATACACACACACGGAGAGAGATGGAGCAGACGTTTGAAAGTGGAGCAAATCTCGGGGGCCATCCGGAATGCCTCTCCTAATCAGGCCCAGGGGCTTTGAGGGAGCTCAGAAGGGATGGCAGGTTTCAAGCCGCTGAATCGGAAGGCGGGGGTGTGTGTGAATGGGTGGGTGGGTTGTGGGGAGGGGGAGGAGGAACAGGGACCCAGCTAAAGATGAGCTAGTCCCGGGAGACTCTTGGCCAATGGCGGTGAAGCGCACCTCTTTTTAAGGACCGAGGCCATCCATCAATCGGATTGTTTATCTACCCTGTGCAGGCGTTATTAATGGGGCCTTTGCGATGATGATGATGAGTTCCCGGCCCTTCACACCCGGGTGGGCAGATTCCTCCCAGGCGGCCATAAATCGGGGGCTTTCGGAAGAACTGTCTGCGGCCCAGATCCTTCGGAGAGGAAGCAGGGCAGGGCGCTGAGATCCCGAAGGATTCCCCCCCCCCCCCCGTCTCCTCTCCCTGCTCCTGTTTCCAGAGGGGTTAAAAAAGCTTTGGGGTTGATGGAGGGAGCAGGTGATGACTTGTAAAACAGGACATTGCTGGGCATGCGGCCCCCCACCCCTCCAATGGGAGGAGTGGGGAGACAGCCTCGAGAGGCGTGACTTCATCTTAGGCTACCCGGGCAAGGATTTGGGGTTAACCACCCCCCCCTTTCTCCGTGGTGCCCCGCTGGAGAGAGGTGTATGTATCAGCGCGCGCTAAATTCCTGTTTTGTGACTGGTGGTGGATGAAGCACATTTTATGGCTTAAGTAGATGGAGAGCACCGCCCCCTAGAGTCAGGAACGACTAGCACATGAGCGTTTGGGGTTTGGTTCCAAAAATATCAGGATAGCTGCACATTTTGCATCACTCCCCTTCCCTCCCTCCCATATCTATCTGTCTGTCTGTCTGTCTGTCTGTCTGTCTATCTATCTATAGCTATCTATCTATATCTATATCTATATCTATATCTATCTATCTATCTATCTATCTATCTATCTATCTATCTATCTATCTATCTATCTATCTATGTCTATTAGATAGATTTATTTATCTATCATCTCTCTCTGTTTATGTGTCTGTGTTTATTTGTATCTACCTACCTACCTACCATATCTACCTACCTATCTGTATTTCTCTTTGTCTATATATCTGTCTGTCTATCTATCTGTATGTGTGTGTGTGTCTCTCTCTCTCTGTGTATATATATATATATATATATATATATATATATATATATATATATATATAGATAGATAGATAGATAGATAGATATAGATCTATCTATCTATCTATCTATCTATCTATCTATAGATATAGATATAGATATAGATATAGATATAGATATATAGATACATATATATATTCGTAGATTTTCACGGGTACAGGTATGCAGGTCTTGGCAAATCCTGTGTAGGATTGAGAGTATTTTGGTGACATGTCAACAAGGTCTCACTTGCCATCTTCAGGCTGGTGCCTCTGGCTTCGTGCTTGTGTAAGACCTGCATATGTATGTATGTATGTATGTATGTATGTATGTATGTATGTATATATGTATGGATATATATGTGTGTGTGTATCTGTGTGTGATTGTATCTACCTGTCTGTCTATCTATCTACCTACCTACCTACCTACATATATGTCTATATTTTGAAGAGATTGCATAACCCTTTGTCTGAAGTGGTGTAGGATTTCCTGCCTAAGCAGGGGGTTGGACTAGAAGACCTCCAAGGTCCCTTCCAGCTCTTTTATTCTGTCTGTCTGTCTGTCTGTCTATCATCTCTCCCTGTATATGTGTGTGTATCTACCTAACTACCTACATGCTTACCTATCTCCCTCTCTGTTGTGTGTGTGTGTGTGTGTGTGTATGTCTCTATTTATCATCTCTCTTTGTATATGTGTATATGTGTCTGTCTGTCTGTCTGTCTATCTATCTATCTATCTATCTATCTATCTATCTATCTATCTATCTATCTATCTATCTATCTATCTCTATCATTTCTCTCTGTATATCTCTGTGTTTGTACTTATCTACTTACTTACCATCTCTCCCCCTCCCCCTCTCCGTCTCTCTCTCTCTATCTCCGCCAATTAGCAGATCAGAAGGGAAAGGTGTCTATATTCTCCTGCTTACATTTTTTGCAGCAATCCGCTGGAGCGAGGGGCACCTACTGAGTGGTTTGGCATAGAAAGCAAATTTCTGGCTGCTCTTGTTTTTACAGTTTGATGGGGTAAGGTTGGCACCCCTGTTCAATATGGAGCAGACCGTTAGATTAGAAGCGAAAGGGAATATATATATATATATAAAACAGAGGCTGTACATCATTGCTTGCGGCTGAAATCACTCTTGACAAAGTGTCTCCTTTAGTTTGAAAACTAAAGGAGGAGGAGAATTAGTTCTGGGTTTCTTAACCTTGGCAAATTTTAAGAGATGTGGACTTCCAACGCCCAGAATTCCCCCAGCCAGCATGGCTGGCTGGGGGAATTCTGGGCGTTGAAGTCCACACCTCTCGCCAAGGTTAAGAAACACAGGTCTTACAATTTCCACTTCCTTTTGAACTGGCCTCACTTCCTTGACCGAAAGGCCTCTCTGTCCTTTCGTTGGCAGCAGCTGTCCAATTTCTCCCTTTGGCTAAAGCACATAAAACCCAGCGGACTTCTTCGAATGCGATGACAATCGGTTTGCACAAAGGCCCCTAAAATAGAAAGACGCCATAATTAAAACTGAGGTTCAACTGGCCCGACTGTGACTCTCGGTGTTAATCCTTGATTAACTTTCGCCCCCGGTTCTTTCCAAGAGGGGGAAACCTTTGCTTTTGTCTCTTCGATGTTGTCATAGAAATATCTTTAGCCTTTACCGTGTGGTCTAAAGATGTCCTAACCGAAAGCCCTATCAATTGTGGAACCGACTTGTGACAGGGAGCTGCAGCAGAGGGACGAAAGAGCCACATGCGGCTCCAGAGCCAACCGGGTGGATGACCTCTGCCCCAGCCCAAGGAAATCACACCTGGTTACTTCCTTCCCTTTTTTTCTCTCCGCTGTTCAGCTCGCGGAGAATGCAAGTTGACATGTCTTTGGCTTCTGTTTATCTGGACGATATAAATAGTCCTCAACTTAAGACTGCAATTCAGCCCCACCTTTTTTTAATGACCTTTTACTCGCCACAGTAGTTAAGTGAATAGAGCTTCCCCATTGCCTTTGCTGGTTCTAACCTAGGCTTCCTGAGAAAGCATAGATCACAACTTTAGTCCCAAAAAAACCTTCTTTTATTTATACGGCTGGAAATTATGGTCCTTCACAGGCCACAAGGCTTCACCGGCAGTCTGTGAAGATTCCGACAGATGTCTGCTCAAGTTGCCACAGAATCATTAAGGCATTGAGCATCATTAAGGCATTGAGAATCATTAAGGCATTGAGAATCATTAAGACATTGAGAATCATTAAGACATTGAGAATCATTAAGACATTGTGCTGTGGTGGCACAGTGGTTAGAGTGCAGTACTGCAGGCTACTTCTGCTGCCTGCCAGCTGTCTGCCTGCAGTTTGGCAGTTCGAATCTCACCAGGCTCAAAGTTGACTCAGCCTTCCGAGGTGGGTAAAATGAGGACCCAGATTGTTGGGGGAAAGAGATGCTGACTCTGTAAACTGCTTAGAGAGGGCTGTTGTTGTCAGCTGCGAAGTCGTGTCCGAGCCATCGCAACCCCATGGACAACATCCCTCCAGGCCTTCCTGTCCTCTGCCATCCTCTGGAGTCCACTGAAGCTCACGCCGACTGCTTCGGTGACTCCATCCAGCCACCTCCTTCTCTGCCGTCCCCTTCTTCTTCTTTTGCCCTCCATCGTTCCCAGCATCGGGCTCTTCTCCAGTGAGTCCTTTGTCATGCTTTCCCAGAAGTAAAACAGCTTTGCCTGGGGCTCAACGTTTTGAGGGAGCTTAAGGAAAGCGGCGGAGAGGCAGAAAAGGTTGAGCGGTTGCTGCAGGACCATGGAGAGCTCATTGCTGGCAACTCAAAGGCTTCCTTTGAGTTCCCTTTCCTTGCTTCAGCAAAACTTGTCGGGCTGATACGGCCCCTTGGTGCCACTGTAGAATAGAGTAGAAAAGAAAAGAAAAGAAAAGAATAGAATAGAACAGAACAGAACAGAACAGAACAGAACAGAATAGAAATCCAGGGAAAAGAAGAAACAGAATATTATCAGATATGGGATAAATAGTATAGGTGGATGGAGGAAAGAAACAAGGATCAATGAAGGAAGTCAATAAAGCCCAAAATAGTATACATATACATATAGATAGACATAGACACACACACACACACACACACACACACACGTATTGTGTCAGAACCCCTGGTATGCCCAAATATGGGAGCAAGCATACTGCTTCCTTTCTCTGTCTATCGGCTCATCACAAGAGACCATCCAGACAGTAGTAGTCATCCTTACAGACAGCAGTAGTCATCCTTACCTTTCACAGAGGCACCGAGTTTTATGAATAGGAGCATGATAGTGTGGAATAATCACATCCAAGGACCAGGGGTGGGTTTCAAAAACTTTTGGAACCTCTTCTGTAGGTGTGGCCTGCTTTCCGGGTCCACTGGTGGAACCTCTTCTAACCGGTTCGGTAGATTTGGCGAACCGGTTCTACCGAATAGGTGCGGACTGGTAGGAACCCACCTCTGGTGTGGCTTCATCCATTAAGTGGCTTCATAGTCGCCTCCTCTTTTGCCCGTCGCAGTGGCGGCTTGGCAGAACATTGGCCCACGGCAAATGAAAGGAAAAACCAGCAAGCCGAAGAAAAAGAATTACGCCCCCTTTTGCAATAATATCGCTAATTCTTATTTTGCGTATCGTCTCCCTTGGAAGGTGGTTGAATTTTGCTTCTTTGTCCTGGGAAACAGCACAAGGGAAAAAAAACCACACCGATTGGGGCTGATTGCGTGTTTCCATTAGACCAGACGATGGGGGAAGACGGTAGCAGCTGAGTGGTCTTTTGTCATGGTTAGTTTCCAGACTGATCAAGATTCAGGAGACTCGGTTTCCTCCACAGCTAGCTGCAAGCTTTCTTGTTATTAGCGAATAGAACTACCTCTCCCAGTGGATTACAGTGGGGAAAAAAAACAGAAAACTTCCAGAATTAGAATCTCCATCAGGTTATTGTTCGAGCCTGCCAGCAGCCAGCGGAGCTGGCAGCTGATTTGGACAGTGAGGAGGTTGGGGAGGAAGATGGGCCAGTCCTGGAGTCTGGGGAAGGCTCTGATGAGGGCTCTGTGTCAGAGGCAGAGAGGGGGCCAAAGCCATAGGCCAGTTATCAGCTGCCTTTGGAGTCAGAGATCAGTGGGCAGAAGAACAGCTGGAGCCTGTTCCCGGTGTGCGCATGCGCAGAGTTGCCAGAGGAAGGGAATAGCTAAAAAACAGGGGTTGACTTGGGAGGAAGGCCACAGGTGGACGATGAATGGCCCCTCCCAGAGGAGATAAAAGAGGAGCGAAAGGGGAGTGGAGCTTGCAGGAGACAATTCATTCGCTTAATTGGTTGGTGACTCTCCGAGACTCCTTGCTAAGTTTTGCAGAGATCGGCCTGGCAGCTCTCCAAGCCAGATAAGGTCCATGACTGTAAATCCTCCCTCGAAAGACTTTGCTGGATGTGAATGAGCAGAATCCACAGTCAATTAATAAAAGGGTTTTTTGTCGAGACCAGGAGTTTGCTTCGTGCTCTTGGGAAGCCTCGGCCAGAACAAAAGTCGATTTAATTTGAGCTTTTGACTCGTGATTTAAATTGTGATTTAAACCGACTTGGTTTTCAGTAGGAAGCAGTTCAGTTGTTGGCGTTCTTTCATTCCATTCCATTCTTTTCCATAAATCAGGTTAAAGAAGACTTTGGCGAGAATTGCGATGGGAAGGGAACAAATCACGTTAGGGGCTTAAGGCAGCTGCCAAAGAGTTTGACATCTCTGTTCCCCATTTTATACCCCCTTCTCTTGGGGTACCAGGCCTTGAATTCGAACTCGTTTGCTTCCATAACCCAGGACACTCACTCTGGGGGATCAAAACAAATACGAGAGACTCGATGGCTGCACGAAGTCAGAAATCTTCTTACTCTCTTTTACGCGTAATCGGGGATTATCCCATAGACAGACTAATATTGTTTGTTCGGGAAACATCTTACTCAGAGAGGAAGGGGTTTAATCGCATGCTGAGGGTCTGGTAGACGACGATGGGGGGGCGGGATACGGATGCAAATCCGCCTCAATAAATAAAATATTCCTGGCTAATAAGCTGCAGGTCTCTTTTGAAGCCTAAACGGATTAACCGGTCACATTATTAGTTTTATCAAGAGGTTATTCAGATGGGGGGGGGTGTATGTGCTTAATTATGGATCTTCCCTGCCTGCTATTAATGAATGCATTAAAAAGAAGCTGTTTCACTTAGTTGAAGAGTCTTGGGGTGGGGAGGAAGAGAGCGAGAGAACAATAGGAATTATTTTCCTTGGCTCCTTCTAGCTGCTAACTCCAGAGTAGTTTGCCTTAAATAGCTCCTTCGAGAAGTTCATGCTGGTGTAACCCATGGTGGCATTTTATGGCCCAGTAGTTTTATTGGGGGGGGGGAGGATAGAATAGAATAACAGAGTTGGAAGACTTCAACCCTCTATCTAGGCAGGAAACCCCGTGGCACGACAAAACCGCGGTCCACTAAAGTGGCCCGATTAAAGCGCGTCGCTGACGTCATCAGCAGCGCGATAACAACGACCGCGGAGAAAAAAGGGTGCTTTAAAAAGCACTTTTAAAGCAAGCCGATTCACGTAAAAGTAAGGGTTAGGGTTAGGGTTAGGGTTAGGTTAAGGGTTAGGTTAAGGGTTAGGATTAGGTTTAGGGTTACATTAAGCGTTAGGGTTAGGGTTAGGTTAAGGGTTAGCGTTAGGTTTAGCGTTAGGTTAAGGGTTAGGTTTAGGGTTAGGTTTAGGGTTAGGTTAAGGGTTAGGTTTAGGGTTAGGTTTAGGGTTAGGTTTGGGGGGGTTAGGTTTAGGTTTACGTGTTAATTTTAGCTTTACCGCTCACAGCGTGCTTTTTTCGTTGCGCTGTGATGACGTCAGGTACGCGGTTTCGTCGAGCGCGCTTTAGTCTACCGCAGTTTTGTGGTGGAACCGGAAACCCTACACTACTTCAGACAAAGGATTACCCAACCTCTTCTTAAAAACTTCTAGTGTTGGAGCATTCACAACTTCTGGAGGCAAGTTGTTCCACTGATTAATTGTTCAGATAGATAGATAGATAGATGGATGGATGGATGGATGGATGGATGGATGGATGGATGGATGGATGGATGGATGGATAGAGATAGGGATAGATAGATAGATAGATAGATAGATAGATAGATAGATAGATAGATGATAGATAGATAGATAGATAGATGATAGATAGATAGATAGATAGATGATAGATAGATAGATAGATAGATAGATAGATAGATAGATAGATAGAAATAGGGATAGATAGATAGATAGATAGGAATAGATAGATAGACAGACAGACAGACAGACAGACAGACAGACGTAGATACACATACACACACATACATACAGTATATAAATTTTTTTTCCGTTGTTCTAACTGTCAGGAAATTTCTTCTCAGTTCTAAGTTGCTTCTCTCCTTGATTAGTTTCCACCCATTACTTCTTGTCCTGCCCTCAGGTGCTTTGGAGAATAGCTTGACTCCCTCTTCTTTGGGGCAGCCCCTGAGATATTGGAAGACTGCTATCATGTCTCCCCTAGTCCTCCTTTTCATTAAACTAGACATCCCCAGTTCCTGCAACCGTTCTTCATATGTTTTAGCCTCCAGTCCCCTAATCCTCTTTGTTGCTCTTCTCTGCACTCTTTCTAGAGTATCCACATCTTTTCTACATTGTGGTGACCAAACCTGGACGCCGTATTCCAAATGTGGCCTTCCCAAGGCCTTATAAACTGGTATTAATCCTTCCCGTGATCTTGATTCTCTCCCTCTGTTGATGCAGCCTAGAACTGGATTGGCTTTTTTGGCAGCTGCTGAACACGGCTGGCTCCTATTTAAAGCTGACCACAAGGCAGTGTTTATTTTCCCTTTGCGTGAAATCTTTCCACCACTCTTGAAATATGCCCCCTTTTGTAAGCCTGAATCAGCCTCTTGCCCCCAACAATCCGGGTCCTCATTTTACCCACCTCGGAAGGACAGAACGCTGAATCAACCTTGAGCCAGTCAGGATCGAACTCACTTAAAACATACTGGCTGGAGAATTCTGGGAGTTGGAGTTTACTACCCATCTTTAAAAAAAAAAACACCACCACCAATGCTTTCAACCAACTCTTAAGTACCCTGCCTGGAATTTTTCCTCTTTCATCTCCCTATCCCTTGAGTGAAGGGAGCCATATATTGGCTTGATCGAGAACCCACCCTCCCTGTGTGTGGATTTCGACAGCTTCTTCCAAAGGGAGCCCTGAATTCAAGAACTCATTATCTGCTTTCCATAGCCAGCCAGCTCATCCTCCTTCCAGTGAGTTGTCACTGGAGGCCTTATACCTCCTTTCTTCCTTTCTTCTCTCCTGCCTTCATCGCCTTCTCTCCAGAAGCCATTAAAAAAAAAAAGATGAAGGTTTCACATCCTCTCCAAGGAAACTTTCCCAAACTTTGAAAGCAGGCAGAAGGAAACTAGGGTAAAGGATGTTACTCCAGAGTTTCCCCACTCCCTGTTCTGCACCCACAATGCAGGAGATCCTTTAATGGCTATTAAAAAGGTAAAGGTTCCCCTCGCACCTATGTGCTGGTCGTTCCCGACTCTAGGGGGCGGTGCTCATCTCTGTTTCAAAGCCGAAGAGCCAGCGCTGTCCGAAGACGTCTCCATGGTCATGTGGCCGGCATGACTCAACTCCCGAAGGCGTATCAAACGCTGTTCCCTTCCCACCAAAGGTGGTCCCTATTTTTCTACTTGCATTTTTTACGTGCTTTCGAACTGCTAGGTTGGCAGAAGCTGGGAAAAGTCACGGAAGCTCCCTCCGTTATGCGGCGCTGGGGATTCGAACCGCCGAACTGCCGACCTTTTCTGATCGACAAGCTCAGTGTCTTTAGCCAGTGAGCCACCTTTTAATGGCTATTAACCTCAGGTTAAATGGTGAGTGTTTCCTGTCCTGACCTTACTGTTCGCAGCCTTTCCACCTCACTTTTCTTCAAAGCAGCAGAGATCTTTATTTATCGAAAGGAGGATCGATATTACCGCCTCTCCTTTCAAGCTTCATTCTCCTGCAGGGTGGGATTTGATTTAAACCGATTCGATTTGAAATCGCAATTTAAATCATGAGTCAAAAAGCTCGATTTAAATCGACTCCATTTCAATCGTAATTTTTAAAGAGCAACTTGTTCTGACTGAGGCTTCCCAAGAGCCTGAAGCAAACTCCCGGTCCTGAGAAAAAACCCTTTTTTTATTGGCTGTGAATTCTGCTCCTTCACATCCAGCCAAGTCTTTTCAAGGGAGGATTTACAGTCACAGACCTTATCTGACTTGGAGAGCTGCCAGTCTGATATTGGCAGAGCTTGGCAAGGAGTCTCGAAGAGTCACCATAGCAATAACAATAGCAATAGCAGTTAGACTTATATACCGCTTCATAGGGCTTTCAGCCCTCTCTAAGCGGTTTACAGAGTCAGCATATCGCCCCCACAGTCTGGGTCCTCATTTCACCCACCTTGGAAGGATGGAAGGCTGAGTCAACCTTGAGCCGGTGAGATTAGAACCGCTGAACTGCACATAACAGTCAGCTAAAGTGGCCTGCAGTACTGCACCCTAACCACTGCGCCACCTCGGCTCTCGGCACCTCGGCACCAACCAATGAAGCGAACTAAATGTCTCCTGCAAACTCCACTCCCCTTTCGCTCCTCTTTTATTTCCTCTGGGAGGGGCCATTCATTGTCCATCTGTGGCCTTACTCCCAAGTCGACCCCTGTTCTTTAGCCGTTCCCTTCCTCTGGCAACTCTGCACATGCGGACACTGGGAAGAGGCTCCAGCTGTTCTTCTGCCCTACTGATCTCCGACTCTGAAGGCAGCTGATAACTGGCATACAGCCTTGGCCCCTTCTCTGCCTCCGACACAGAGCCCTCATCCGAGCCTTCTCCAGACTCCAGGACTGGCCTATCTTCCTCCCCAACCTCTTCACTCTCCAAATCAGCTGCCAGCTCTGCTGGCCATTGGTGGACCACAACACAACTTTCATCTTTGTCCCGTAGCGGCTGCCCTAACCCGCTATTGACTCACTGACAGTCCCATTCGTTTTAACGGAAAGGCTGGTGATGCGGTAGGGACACAACAAGGGTTGAGGGGCATGGCGGGGAGCAGCTGAGTGGATGCCCGCTCAGAGGCCCAGCCTTGATGGATCTGAAATGACAGGTGCTCTTTAATATTATATTTAAAAGCTGCTTAGAAGGTTTCACTTTTATGTTTTAACTACTTGCCCTTCCTCCTCACACTTAAGAGCCTGGTGGTAGGGAAGCATGTCTCTTCAAACCATCCTAGAGTTCGTAGATTTTGCAAAACAAAGGGGATAAAGGAATATTCCTGGGCTCCGTAGTATGATTTATCTCATGGTCCCTGTGAAATTGTGTGAAGGCATCGACGCAGTGCGTGTTGTCTCAGCGTGCAGAGCTTGGATTCGTTGAACGAGTTTAAATCACTGGCCAAAGAGGCATGATTTCAATCAACTCGATTTAAATCATAATTTTTAAAGAGCAGCTGTCACCTCCGCTACGCCTCTGGCCCTTTGTCGACTCACCAACCGTCCCCATCCTGCGGGATAGACAGCCTCGCGCTACGTAACCAAGCTCCATTTCACGCGGAATAAACTCCGTTACGAATGTCTCTTGAAGGGAAAACTATCTTTAGATAGATCTTTTTTTCTTTAAACTCTAAAAGCGTTTTATTAAAGTAAACGCGACAAAAATCAAAACAAACCCAATTTAAATGGAAAAGAACTCCGATTTACATTTTTTAAAAATCTGGTGTTTATTTTTTTTGTAAAAAAAAATTGATTGTTTCCATGTTTTTCCAAAAATAAGACAGGCTCTTATTAAGATAAGCGCTTAGTCTTATTTTCGGGGAGGTGTTATTCTTTTTGAGGTGCAGGAGGCGGCGAGCTGCTGCTGTGTTGCAATATTTTCAGGGAGGGCTTATTTTTGTGCATGCGCTCCAAAGCCCGATTGGGCTTATTATCCAGGGAGGTCTTATTTTCAGGGGAACAGAATATCCTCCTTGTTCTGCATGGGCTTTCATAACCAAACCAAACCTTTCCCCACCTTTTCCACCTCTCACCACCCCGCAAATATTCGGAAAGAAGTCCTCCCCGTTGTGTCTCTGCATTCCCGTTCCTCCCGTTTTCTCCAGAGCAGGTAGTCCTGCAGAGGTGCGGCCTGTAGCCTCTTTATCTTAAGAGCGTAAAATTCCTGCAGGAATATATATATATATATATATATATATATATATATATATATAGAGAGAGAGAGAGAGAGAGAGAGAGAGAGAGAGAGGGAGGGAGGGAGGGAGGGAGGGAGGGAGGGAGGGAGGGAGGGAGGGAGATGATAGAGATAGAGAGATAGAGATAGAGATTGTTTGTGTGTGTGTGTGTGTGTATTTGTGCTGATAAATAAATAAAGGGAGACTAGTATAGATCTATTTCAAGCTATTTAGCTCTCATCAGCTAGCCATACCCTTACTGGGATTCGAACCTGGGCTGTATTACATATTAGGCAGATGTGTTAACCACTAAGCCACAGGCTCTCCTCCGTTATCAGCTGAGCCAGGGACAAAGGTATATATTTTAAAGTCACAACCCCTGGTATGCCCACAAATGGTTAACACATCTGCCTAATATGTAATACAGCCCAGGTTCGAATCCCAGTAAGGGTATGGCTAGCTGATGAGAGCTAAATAGCTTGAAATAGATCTATACTAGTCTCCCTTTATTTATTTATCAGCACAAATACACACAAATGTAACAAAGGCAACAGTAAAACTATTGGGTTTCTGTCTGGATGGTCTCTTATGACGAGCCGATGGACAGAGAGTGGAAGTGTGAACTTCCTCCCATATTTGGGCATACCAGGGTTTGTGCTTTAATATATATATATATATATATATATATATATATATATATATATATGTGTATGTATGTATGTATGTATGTATGTATGTATATATATATATGTGTGTGTGTATATATGTGTATATATATGTATGTATGTATGTGTATGTATATGTGTGTGTATGTATGTATGTATGTATGTGTATATATATATATATATATATATATATATATATATATATATGTTATATTTATGCTGATAAATAAATAAAGGGAGACTAGTATAGATCTATTTCAATATATATATATATATATATATATATATATATATATATATATATATATATATATATATATATATATATATCCCAGTAAGGGTATGGCTAGCTGATGAGAGCTAAATAGCTTGAAATAGATCTATACTAGTCTCCCTTTATTTATTTATTTATCAGCACAAATACAACATATGTACATACATATATATATATATTCCCGGTAGAAAATGCTGGCTTGCGGAGATACAATTAAGGAGGCAAATGCAGGAGGCAGAGGCCAAATCATTATTAGCAGTGCGGAAAAGATTCTCCTCTCTCCTCCGAAGTCTTGCTGGAGAGTGGAGAAGGAGTCGAAGTGCTCCTCTGAATGGAGAGGGTTATTCCCTCCCTCCCTCTCCTCTTGTGGCTCTCTGACAATCTTGACTCAGCTGAGGGTCCTTCAACCTCCAGGGCCCCTTTTTCAATCCTTTTCTTTTTCCCCGGGTTGATTGTGCAACGGAGAACAGAAGCTAAACATAGCTCTCTGGCAGCGGTGGAGATTCGTGGAACAGCAAAAAATAAAATGAAATAAAACATAAAAACCCTACCAGTGATAACTTATTAGCTGCGATGCGTGATGTCTTCAAAGTATAGATAGAAGCAGCAGCGATCTTATCAGTTTTCATCTCCTCTCCCACCTGCGTTTGACGGGAAGGAGGCTGTAACAGCCTTTGAGGGAACTGTGTTTTTTTCCCCATCCTCGGTGCAGCTAGGAAGGAAGAAAATTAGGGAGGCGAAGAAAAACCCACCTGGGATCTGGGCTTCTCGTGAGAATTCAGCATCCTCTCCTGCCTTCCGTTTACGGCCTGCCAGCCTCCTGCATGCCTAATTCTGTTGGCCTACCTTCCTACCTCTGTCTTGGGAACTGTTTTTCCTCTCCTGGTAAACCGAAAGGCATCTGCAACTGGCAGGAATTAGCGTAGGGCATCTTTTGGCAATAGCGATAGCGTTTATATACCGCTTCACAGGGCTTTTACAGCCCTCTCTAAGAGGTTTACAGAGCCAGCCTTTTGCCCCCAACAATCTGGGTCCTCATTCTACCCACCTCAGAAAGATGGAAGGCTGAGTCAACCTTAAGACAGTTGGTCAGGATTGAACTGCTGGCAGTGGGCAGAGTTAGCCTGCAATCCTTTATTCCTAACCCCTAGGAAGGAAGGAAGGAAGGAAGGAAGGAAGGAAGGAAGGGTCAACCTTGAGCCAGTTGTTCAGGATTGAACTGCTGGCAGTGGGCAGAGTTAGCCTGCAATACTGTATTCCTAACCACTGGGAGGGAGGGAGGGAGGGAGGGAGGGAGGGAGGGAGGGAAGGAGGGAGGGAGGGAAGGAAGGAAGGAAGGCAGGCTGAGTCAACCTTGAGCCAGTTGATCAGGATTGAACTGCTGGCAGTGGGCAGAGTTAGCCTGCAATACTTTATTCCTAACCACTAGGAAGGAAGGAAGGAAGGAAGGAAGGAAGGAAGGAAGGAAGGAAGGAAGGAAGGAAGGAAGGAAGGCAGGCTGAGTCAACCTTGAGCCTGGTGAAATTCGAACTCCCAAATTGCAGACAGTCAGCAGAAGTAGGAGATGGCGCTCTCACCTCACAATCAGAAGGCCGTATGTTCGATCCTAGCTAGAGGCAGTTATTTCTCTCTCTGGGCACACTGAGAAAATATCTGCTGAACAGAACTCCACATTGGCAACAGGAAGGGCATCGGGCCATGAAAACACTCTGCTAGCTCCATTCAGTTGCCCAGACTCCGCCCCGCGAGGGATTATGGGGTCGTTAAATGAAGATGACTGCTGAAAGGCAGATCCGGGGGTCTTGCAAGTGTCTTGAGACTTCCAACGACCTAAATGCTGAGCACGGCAAGTCACGAAAGTGACGATTTCTCTGAATCGGGAGAAATCTCACGCTGTCGTAAGCACCTTCCTAATTGTAATTTATTAGAGAGTCCTCCTGCTAAATGAAAGCCAGCAAGGCACTTGTGCATTTTGTTTTTTCCCGCCTAAGTGTAGAACCGGTGGGTTGAGATGGTCCGTGTGTCAGGCCTGCAGTCTTATTCCTTTTAGGATCTTTGGCCTGCCACACTCTCTCTTATTTTACTAGGCTGTTTCATTAGTGGGGAATTGGGAGTGGGAATTGTATGGAGTTAGATGATATGTAGCCATAACAACATTCTTTCTAGAAAGCCAAGTGCATCCTTTGTCTCTGCACCTCTGCACCTGACCGGAAGTGGATGGGTAGAATTGCCAGCGTGGCAGTGGAAGATTGGACCATGTGATGGACTTGTGGGTGTGGGGGCACGATCATGAACTTTCAGCTGGGTGGGAAACCCCGGAAGCTTTCAGATTCGGGTTAATGTCAGCGTTCCAAATATCATCCAAAATTAGAGTCCAAGGCAGAACTTTCCTCAAACTTCCAATTTATTAAGAGAGTCATGTTGGCACATCTGTGGAAACCCGAATCTGAAAGTTCTCGTTCTTTCTCCCTTCTTTCCTTCTCTTTCTTTCTCCTTTCTTCCTTCCTTTGTTTCTCCCTTCCTTCCTTTCTTTCCTTCTTTCTTTTTCCTTCTTTCTCCCTTCTCTCTTTCTTTCTCCCTTTCTCTTTTTCTTTGTCCCTTTCTCTCTCTCTCTCTCTCTCTTTCTCCCTTCTTTCTTTCTCAATCTTTCTCCGTTGTCTCTTTCCCTCTCTTTCTCTTTCTTTCTTTCTTTCTTTACTTCCTCCTTTCTTTCTTTCTTTCTTTCTTTCTCAGCACCCTCCCCACCTCCCCCCCCCCACCCCAGTTTTGGCCTCAGGAAAGCCGGATGGGAGCAAAAAAGGACCCTCCCACCCCTGCATTTCCAGAGAATCTGCAGTTTAAAAAAAAGGCAGAAAGTTTTTTTTTTAAGTTCCGAAAATCAGCTGTGCAATCGTCAGAACGGGTTGTTGTTGTTTTTTTAAACTTTTTAAAGTATTTTTTACAGCTGGTTCTGCGAACCAGTAACCTTTCACCCCTGGGACAACCCACAGCCAGCCTAAATTATGGATCTGGATGCAGGCCAGTTCGGAGTGGGCCTGGCTGCCCCACAATTGTTGGATCAAATACAGCCAGCACAGCAAGAGAAGAACAAAGGCACATCCTTTGTCCGACTGCCTGTGTGTTTGTGTGTGTGTGTGTGTGTGTGTGTGAGAGAGAGAGAGAGAGAGAGAGATAACCCCAGACCCCCACCGTGCTCTTTAATTCCCCCCTCCCACCTGTAAAGAGGACGCCAAGATCTGTCCAAGCTTTGAAGCCTGGGCCATTTCTGAGCTCTGCTGGCGGGTGTGTGTTTGTGTGTGTGTTAGTGTTACATCAATGGCCAGACCAGCTGTTCAGTCCCCAGGTCACTTCCACTCTCTTCGCCCCTTGCTGGTCCCCCCATCTGTCCCCTTCTGGTACCACTTGTTCTATAGTGGCACTCTTAACTCTCCACCACCACCCCCCGCACCCTCCCATCCTTTGCCATGGTAACGCGGCGCAGCTGAAGTGCTTCCGTGGCGGATTGCTTTCTTGAAGCAAAAAAAAAATGGCCCTTTCTCCATCAGCGCATGGATTCCCATGGAGCAAAACTCCCTTCCGATGCATCTGCGACATTTGACACCCTTCTCCTCCTCCTCTTCCTCCACTTCGCCTTTCTTGTTTTCCCTTCTGTCTTCCTTTGCCTTAGTTCCAACTTATTACTATTATTGTTGTTGTTGTTATTATTATTATTATTATTATTATTATTATTATTGTTGTTGTACAATTGTATCACAGCGGCCAGTTGTTTCGCCGGATTTGGCATTGGTTACTAGTCGGGCCCCACCCAGGGGCCTACGACG
Organism: Thamnophis elegans; assembly: GCF_009769535.1. Taxonomy (NCBI): domain Eukaryota; kingdom Metazoa; phylum Chordata; class Lepidosauria; order Squamata; family Natricidae; genus Thamnophis; species Thamnophis elegans. The sequence continues at coordinate 4,601,768 of NC_045555.1, read as the reverse complement.
TCGTAACGTATTTTCGTAATATGCGTGCAGATCCAAGCAGTGCGGCTTTTTGCATTTGACTGATGGTGATTTTGTCAATTTTTAACTGTTTTAAATGTAATTCCAGTGCTTTTGGAATAGCACCCAGTGTGCCAATGACCACTGGAATTACCACTGCTGGTTTGTGCCATAGTCGTTGAATTTTGATTTTTAAGTCCTGGTATCTTGCGATTTTTTCATGTTCCTTCTCGTCGACCCTGCTATCACCTGGTATTGCGATGTCTATGATTGTGACCTTATTTTTCTCAACCAGTGTGATGTCTGGTGTATTATGCGCCAGTATTTTGTCCGTTTGTATACGGAAATCCCACAAGATCTTGACCATCTGATTTTCGGTGACTTCTTATTGTTGTTGTTGTTGTTGTTATTAAAAAAGAATCTCAAATGGGAAAATGTAACCTTCCAGGTTTGCTGACGGGCCAATCTGGGCCATGTCCCATCTCCGGGCGCAGGAGAATTCAAATGATTATCCAATGATTATTCCTTTAAATTAGGCCCCGGAAGAGTTCCTAGGAGAAAAATGGAATAGCTAGTTGTGGAGGAAAGAAACAGAGGTTAACGAAAGAATCTAATAAAGTCAAAAACTAGAAGTCAAGGTGGATTGTCATATGTATATGTATTCAAGAGAAATTAAACTTATCAGAGGTAAACAGCCAATATACTAGATAGATAAGCAAAAGATAATGAAATAAGAAGATTAAGAGTTCCTAGAAGAAGTGGAATATTCTAGTTTAGGGGCCAAGAAGCCCAGCACATGCTGTTGTGGCCCGCTGGCATTCAGCGGATCTGGCAGCAGAGTCGGGCAGTGAAGAGGTTGGGGAGGAACATGGGCCAGTCCTGGGGGCCGAGGAAAGCTCAGACGAGGGCTCTGCGTCGGAGGCCGAGAGGGAGTTAGACAGCAGCGAAGCAGAGGAACAGCTGGAGCCTGTTCCCAGTGTGCGCATGCATAGAGCTGCCAGAAGACAAGAACAACTAAGGAAGCAGGGTCGACTTGGGAGTAAAGCCACACTTGGAGGTGAATGGCCCCTCCCATAGGAAACAAAAGAGGAGCGAACGAGGAGGGGGCTGTTGCAGGAAACAGTTTGTTCCTTCGGTCGTGTTAAGAGTGGAAAGTTCCATTTGTGACTATAAGAGACTCTGTGCCAAGTGTTGCCTTGCCCCGCGTCTGGAACCTAGTTATCTGGCAGCTCTCCGAGCGAGATAAGGTTCGTGTGGATAAACATTCCTTGGAAAGACTGTTTGCTAAGCCTTGCTGACTGTGAATGAAAGGAATTCACAGCCGTGTAAATAAAAGGGGTTTTGCAGGGACCAAGACACAATCTAGCAAGAATTTCAGAGGGAGCAGGAGCCGTGTAATACACAATCAGGAACTTTCAAAAAAATCATCATCATCTTCTTTTAACAACCCCATAATTCCTTGCGGGGTGGAGTCTGGGCAACTGAATGGAACTAGCAGAGTGTTTTCATGGCCCAATGCACTTCCTGTCGCCTATGTGGAGTTTTGTTTCGCCGATATATTCTCATTGTGCCCAGAGAGAGAAATATCTGCCTCTACCTAGGATTGAAGTCACAGCCTCCTGATGGTGAGGTGAGAGCTCCACCTCTAGGCCACCGGACCACTCCAAGCTTCCAAAATAATATTGAAGCAAATATTGCCCCCCCCCCCCCACAGTCTTGTTTGCAAAAGTGACCCTGGACAGCTTGGAGAGTTCAAAATGGAAATGGATGCTTAGGGAAATGTTGGTTTTGGGCATTGGATGATTCCTTAGGTCTTGGAACGTCCTGTCTGTTTACCGTATTTTTCGGAGTATAAGACGCACCAAGAATTTGAAGAGACAAATTTTTAAAAAGTTTTTGCACTCTGCAGACTTCCCCAAAATGGCCCATTTTTCACAAAAACGGGCCCACTTATTTGTCCAAAAAGGGCATGCATAGCCTTTAGGAGGCTTATAGAGTGCTCCTGGGGTTGGGGGGGGGGAAATGAGCAAACAAATGGCTCATTTGTCAGCTCATTTTTGCCCTCCCCAGCCCCCAGGAGCACTCTGGAAGCCCCCTAAAGGCTATGCACGACCATTTTTGCGAAGGGGGCGGGATTTCAGGAGGCCAAAAATGCTGTATTCTGTTTATAAGACTCACCCAGATTTTCACCCTCTTTTTTGAGGGCAAAGGTGCGTCTTATACTCCGAAAAATACGGTAATTCAGGTTTTTTTTTGGATGGCAGTATATCTTCCAAGATCTGGAGCAGAGGGAGGCTTTGTCCATCTCCTGCCTCTCTGACTAGAAGATGCTAACTGGAGTTAACCTGGCGTGCATGCGTGCTTTGCAAGTGTGCGCCCTTAATGCACGATTTGCATGCGTGCACAGCGTTCAAACCCCCCCCCCCATTTTAAGCTTAAAAACTGACCTTCTATGTCAGTCCTAGTGACTGAAACAGCTGACACGCAGCAATAGCAATAGCAATAGCAGTTAGACTTATATACCGTTTCATAGGGCTTTCAGCCCTCTCTAAGCGGTTTACAGAGTCAGCATATTGCCCCCAACAACAATCCGGGTCCTCATTTTACCCACCTCGGAAGGATGGAAGGCTGAGTCAACCCTGAGCCGGTGAGATTTGAACAGCTGAACTCCAGAACTGCAGTCAGCTGAAGTAGCCTGCAGTGCTGCATTTAACCACTGCGCCACCTCAGCACAATCCACTGTGCCCGGCGAATCAGCTAAGCTAAAAAAAAATCAGGGAAATATAGGATAGGAAAGGGCAGGGGCAGGTGGGCGGGGCCAACTGCTCACTGGAAACTACCTGTTTACCTGAACCAATTCGAACCGGCTGAATCCCAGCCCTGGATGTAGACGACTTGGGAACTGTCCACTGATCCGATGGTGAGCCATTTGCATGGTAAACGTGGACTCCTGTAGTTCCCTCCTTTGGCCAGATTCTACTGAGGGGGCGCTGGGTTTCAATTGGCTTCCATATACCCGAGCAGTTTGGACGCCAGCCCAAAATCTGAAAAGCGGCAGAACGACATGAAAGCTGGTATTTCTTTGCTCTTTTCGCACTTCCCCCGCCCTCCCCTCCCCGGTGCCTTTTAATTTAAAAGCGTATTTCTCAATGTGTGTCACGCCGTTGCTTCTGCTTTCCCCCACTGCGGAGTGTGGCCTCAGGGCGAACTTCTCCCTGTTGAGTTTTATTTCCAGCAAGGGGTGGGAGGCAGTGGGGAGAGGGAGGGGGTGGCAAAAGAAAGGCGGATCAGAGCTGGCTAGGGAAGGGAAACTAAACCACAACCAACTCCCCTTCCCCTTTCCCATAGCCCCTCCTCCCTCAACCCCTCTTCTCTCTTTTCTGCCTCCCCTGCTGATTAATGCTGATGATTAACAGCCAGCCAGTCCATCAACCAATCCCCCCACCCCAAATCCTTGGAGTCCTCGTTGCAACCAGAATGATGACAAATGGCTGAACACGGCAGGACATCTGGGGAATTGTTAGCCGTGACTTGGACTCAACCCTGTAGCCAGGTCCAGGGTTTTTTTGGAGGGGGGGGGGAGCCGTATCTGCTGCCAAGAAATCCCATCAACTCCAAATTAAGCTACTTGGAGCTAGCTTATCCTGCAGGGTTTTCTTAAATTCCTACCGTTCGTGATCAAAATGTGGTCGTCATTTGGGTTTCTTTTCCCCCTACCCAATGGTGGGATTCACTTAGATCTGCCACCAGTTCGCAGCTGTGAACGTGTGCTCGCGCTCACATCATGCGCTTGTGCGCCTTCCGTGCATGCATGCACACCTCCCGTGCATGAGCTTTGCTCACACAGGTGGTGTGCAGGTGTGCACCAGTGTTGGGTTCTGGATCCCGTTCCAACCACTACGGTTCAACAGGGCCAGGCGGCCACCACATGAATGATGCTCCACGACGCTTTCCGCGATGCTCCAGCTGCTCGGCAGAGCCTCGCGCAGGTGCCGTACACTCCGTGTGCATGCGCGGAAGCTTCGAAAACCTCAAATACCAGTAAGGAGGGCGGGCAGGTGGGGCCTCCGGAACACTGTACCGGAACAGTACCTAGTGCTCTCGGAAGGCACGTTGGACGCTGAGTGGCCTTTCCCTGGCTGGGGAATAAATAGGACGAAAGGAGAGTGGTGGTCGTAGGAGACAACAGTTTGTATTTCTGAAGATTTTGCTCATTGCGTTTTGTGCTTGCCAGAACTTAATTTGCAGCCTTTCATGGCCTTGTGTTTATCGTAACGAGCTGATAAAGGACTATCGTTTCAGTTAACTTCTCCCAGGACTCTTGCCTGGACGTTCTGTTGGGGGTCGGGTCTATTCTGCTGTGCGGACCACGAATCCCCTTCCTCCCAGAAGGAAAACATTTCATTGATCTCTGCGGTCTCAAGAAACATCCTTAAATCTTTTTAGCTGGGACTTCCTCTGCCCTAGCTGCCGAGCGGCCTGGTGCCAAGAAGGGGTCTGCCAATTGGCCTCCTTTTTTGCCCCCGTGTGCAGACTGCCTTGTTTCATAAATAGCATTTGTTGTCTTGAATGCCGGCATTTGAACAGACAAGGGGAGAGAGGTGAGGCCCGGTTATGGCTAAGACAGATGGAGTTCTAAGCGAAGGCAAGACGGTTGGAGAGGGTTTCGCTCGCGAAGATCTCTGACGAGCAGAAGCCTAAAGCGAATCTTAAGAAGAAGCCGGCTTCCAGATGGCACCTCCCAACCAAGGACTGGAGCTGCCTGGGTGTGAGCTGTCTTCTCGAGAGGTTATTTCTGATGTTTTGATTTGGCCTGAGCGAGACAAAAAGTTAGGAAACATGTGGCTCTAAAAGCAGATCGACAGTGGAAACGGTTTCTAAAGGATGTTGAATTCTGGCAGTTAAAAATTTGATCTACACAAAGAAGAATTCTTCCTCCTCTTCTTCTTCTTCTCCTGCTCCTGCTCCTCCTCCTTCCTCCTCCTCCTCCTCCTCTTCTTCTTCCTCCTCTCTTGATCCTGCTCCTGCTCCTCCTCCTCTTCTTCTCCTTCTTCTCCTCCTCCTCCTTCTTCCTCCTGCTCCTCCTCCTCCTTCCTCTTCCTCTTCCTCTTCCTGTTCCTGTTCCTCGTGTTCTTCCTTCTCCTCCTCTTCCTCCTCCTCTTTTCTTCTTCTTCCTCCTTTTCTTCTCCTCCTCTTCTTCTTCCTCCTCCTCTTCTTCTCCTCCTCCTCCTGCTTCTCCTGTTCCTCCTGCTCCTTCCTCCTCTTCCTGTTCCTGTTCCTCCTCTTTTTCTTCTTCTTCCTCCTCTTCCTCCTCCCCCTCCTCCTCTTCTTCTTTCTCCTCTTCCTCTTCTTTCTCCTCCTCCTTCTTCCTCCTCTTCCTCCCTAGGAGACTACACAGGGATCCCAGGGAAGTTGGCTAGCTGCTTGAAACAGATCTCTTAAGGAGGCCATGTTGCCCAAGAAAAGGCCCACGTTTTTAAGCTTCACTTCGGCACATCTTTACAGTTGCCTCTTCACATTTTACAGTGGTCTGTTTTCCCGCTAAAGAGGGGGAGAAAAATCGTGTCTCTCTCCTGCAACAATACGGCCAAAGATCGTTCAAAGTATTGAGAGGACTTTTAAAGCCAACTCCAGAACAAGCATCGTGTCTTAGGGCATGGGAGCAAATTCTGCAGCGATGGTGAGATTTCTTGGAATCAATACTTGGGGAACAGCATTATCGGTCTTGATATTAAATAAATGTAAAAGGCCACCCTCATCGCTACTTCATCACAACTTGTCTCGGGAGTCCTGGGCATGAATAAAGAATGCACGCTAGTTCTTTCCTTCACCCCCTCCCCAGTCATCTTTGAAAGAGCCAATCCATCCAAGGGGGAATCTCCTCGGATAATTGATGGACTCAAATCATGGAGCTGTCCCAGATTTTTTTTTATTCCTTAGGTGCCTTAGTGGGAACATCCAAGCCGTTTTTGAACCGTGCCTCTTTTGAATGTAAAAAAAAAAAAAGGCGAGAATTGATTTCCCCCCCTCTCTGTAGCATAACAGCACAACAGAGTTGGAAGGGATCTTGGAGGTCTTCTAGTCCAACCCTCGGTTCAAGCCGGAGACTCTAGACCAGGGACCGGCAAACTGAAAGACTCAAAGAGCCATTTGGACCCGTTTCCCACAGAAAAGAAAACACCGGGAGCCACAAAGGTCCTAACCGGAAGCCCCCTCTTCAATTCTGGAGCTGCTGACCGGAAGTTCAGTTCCCCCACCATAGAGTTTCCTCCTAGCGCGGCGTCCTTTTTCCTCCACCTGTCATAACCGGAAGCCCTATCAATTGTGGAGAGAACTGGAAAGCCCTCCCCTTGCCATAGAGTCTTCTCCTGGTGCACTGTGCTTCTCCCCCCCCCCCCCACTGGAAGCTCCTCTCAAAATTGTGGTGCCGACCGGTGACGGAGTTGCAGCAGAGGGAGGAAAGAGCCACATGCGACTCCAGAGCCGCAGTTTGCTGACCCCTACCCTAGGTCATTGCAGACAAGGGGCTATCCGGTTTCTTCTTAAAAACATCCAGTGATGGGGAACCTATAATTTCTGGTGGCAAGTTGGTGGCCACTGGTTAATTGTTCTCACTGTGAGGAAATTTCTCTTTAGTTTTGGGTTGGATCTGTTTTCATCTTCCCACCCGTTATTCCTTGTCCTGCCCTCAGGTACTTTGGAGAATGGGCTGACACCCCCTATTCTCTGTGACAGCCCCTCCCCCCCCTGGATATATCATGTCATCCCTAGTCCATAGCCCAGGATAATCCAGCATGGTTGGCTGGGGAATTCTGGAAGTTGAAACCCATGCATCTTAAATTTTATATTCATTCTTTCATTCATTGATATCCATTTCATACTAGGGGATAACTCACCATTGCCCGAGTATTTATTTATAGGGGGAAAATTTCCGGACCAAATGTTATTTCTAATGTTGAATTTTCCCCCTTACCAGAAGGAGCCCCCTTGTGGAGTATTGTGAAGCCATTACCATGGCGTATCCACTGCGCTGTTCAGTAGGAGCCATTTTACGGCAGTACAGTAGAAGCCATTTTAAGGGACAACAGGCTGTATCTTAACAGAACGCACACACCAAGGGGTGTTAGGGGTGTCTTACCCCCACAGTATTTTTTTTCCAGAGAGTAAGTCATCTGTGTACCAAGTTTGGCTGAAATTGCTCGAGGCGTTCCAGAGTTATGCTGGAACACACACACACACACACACACACACACACACACTGATGGATGGATGGATGGATGGATGGATGGATGGATGGATGGATGGATAGATAGATAGATAGATGATAGATAGATAGATAGATAGATAGATAGATAGATAGATAGATAGATAGATAGATAGATAGATAGATTTCATTTCTAGGAAGAGCCGAGGTGGCACAGTGGTTAGAGTGCAGTACTGCAGGCCACTTCAGCTGACTGTTATCTGCAGTTCAGCGGTTCTAATCTCACCGGCTCAAGGTTGACTCAGCCTTCCATCCGTCCGAGGTGGGTGAAATGAGGACCCAGACTGTGGGGGCGATATGCTGACTCTGTAAACCGCTTAGAGAGGGCTGAAAGCCCTATGAAGCGGTATATAAGTCTAACTGCTTTTGCTATTTAGAAGAAGGCATTGCACGATGGCTGAAGCTACACTGACATTCTGGCTTTTTTCCAAAGGTAGCTGAAGTGGGACATTTTCAGTGAATAAAGATACTTCCTTAAGCAGGGGGGGGGATTATAGGCAGGAAGGAGGGCAGAAGGATTAAATGCATCTGGGGGGGGAAAAGCTCACTCAAACGTGGTCTCACCGTTGTGAGTCCAGCTGTCAGAGGAACAGCCTGTTTTACTGCTCGGCAAATAGAGTCGGCTTTTCTGCTTCTTTGCTTCCCCGCCGAATTAACCTCAGCGTGTCTTTTGAAACTCAGTATGGCCTGAAGCTTTTGCTAGATACATTTAGTCCTCGACATACCAGGATTCATTTAGTGTCCACTTGCATTTCCAACGGCACTGAAAAAAGTGACTTCTTCTGACCATTATTTCACACTTAACAACCGTTGCTATCTCCGTCCACGATCAAAATGCAGGAGCTTGGCAATGGACTCATGTTTATGAGTCCGTTGCGGTGTCCCGGGGGTATTTATGTGTCCCATGATTCCCCTTTGGCGACCGTATGACCAGCAATCTATGGGTTGAATAAGCAGGCCACTAACTGAAATGGCAGTGATTCACTTAACAACCGAGATGAGAAAGGCCGCAAAATGGGTTCAAGGCTCGCTTGACAAATTTACTTTACTTACTTTACTTTATTGTCATTGTACGTATATACACAGTATATACATCTCGCTTAAGGTAAAGGTGCCCCGCACACAATTGTGCTATTCATTCCTGACTCTAGGGGGGCGCTGCTCATCTCCGTTTCAAAGCCGAAGAGCCAACGCTGTCCGAAGACGTCTCCGTGGTCAGGTGGCCGGCATGACTCAACTCCTGAAGCCGCACGGAACGCTGTTTCCCTTCCCACCAAAGGTGGTCCCTATTTTTCTACTTCCATTTTTTACCTGCTTTCGAACTGCTAGGTTGGCAGAAGCCGCAACAAGTAACGGGAGCTACTTCCCGTTACGCGGCGCTGGGGATTCGAACCCCCGAACGGCCGACCTTTCTGATCGAAAAAGCTCAACGTCTTAGCCCCTGAGCCACCACTTCCCTCGCAATGTCTTGCTTAGCACCAAGAAGTTTTGTGGCCCTATTGTGGTCGTAAGTCAAAGACAACCAATAATAATCGGCAACTTTGAGTGTCTCCAACTCCTTTCCAAAAATCCCAGCATCCGAAGGCTACCACCCACTTCCAGAAAGGGAAGACAAGGGACGGCAGGAATGCCTCCCATGGTCCGTATTTGTTTTCCCAAGTCTTCTCATCTATTTAAATCAGGCAGCCTCCCCACTGCTCCCTCCAAGCTTGGGAAAACTCATAGGGGACCCTCATCCATCCTCTTGCACAAGCCTGGGGTGATACAATTAATATTGATGGAAGGGAAGGAAGGGCGGGCGGGGAGGAGGAGGAGGAGCAGGAGGGGCCCGAGCACCAAGAGCACCAGTCGGATCGGTAGCCTGGCGTATCTCCATAGCAACAGGCACTTCGGCTTCATGCAGAATTTATCTCAGCTTTTCCATCCCTGCCCTCTTGCAGCTGCCCCCCCCTCCTCTCTCTCTTCTTCCCCATCGCTAGTTCCCGTGGTATCCCGTGGCGATTTAAATATATAATACTTGAGAGCGATGGCCTTTTGCCTGGCTCTCTGGAGGGAGGGAAGATCACACCGGTGTTTGGAGGCCTCTTCGGGCTTTGATTTGGAGATGAGTTATAAGTTGTAGAGGGACGTGGTGGCTCAGTGGCTAAGACGCTGAGCTTGCCGATCAGAAAAGGTCGGCCGTTCAGGGGGTTCGAATCCCTAGCGCCGCATAATGGAGTGAGCTCCCGTGACTTTTGCCAAACTAGCAGTTCGAAAGCACATAAAAAATTCAAGTAGAAAAATAGGGACCACCTTTAGTGGGAAGGGAACAACGTTCCATGCTGATGGGCCACAACACTCAGGAGGGCCGCGCATGGGCCTCCTGGGCTCCATTTTTGCTGGGTGAGGACTGCAGGAGGCTGTCTCAGCTGAAAATGGGGGTCTGGGGCGCCCCCCCCCCCCGAGGTCAAACACAACCCTGATGCGGTCCTCAATGAAATTGAGTTTGACACTCCTTCCTCATCAATTCATCCGGTCTCTGGCCAAAAGGGCTGTGGAGAATAACAGATTTTGGGAGGCAGGCTCTGTTAGCAATAGCAATAGCAGTTAGACTTATATACCGCTTCATAGGGCTTTCAGCCCTCTCTAAGCGGTTTACAGAGTCAGCATATTGCCTCCAACAACAATCCAGATCCTCATTTTACCCACCTCGGAAGGATGGAAGGCTGAGTCAACCCTGAGCCGGTGAGATTTGAACAGCCAAACTGCAGAACTGCAGTCAGCTGAAGTAGCCTGCAGTGCTGCATTTAACCACTGCGCCACCTCGGCTCATAGTCAAGACAGACTATGTTATAAGGCTTAGGCCTTACTACGCTGTGAATCCAGGTGATGGATTCACTCATTACACGGAATTGTACACTAGCTCTACCTGGGGAATTCGTCTCCTTCTACTAATTCCTCCAAAATAGCCAAGCGTAATATTTGGATCCTCAGCGGCTAAGACGCTGAGCTTGTCGATCAGAAAGGTCGGCCGTTTGGCAGTTCGAATCCCTACCGCCGCGTAATGGAGAGAGCTCCCATGACTTGTCCCAGCTTCTGCCAACCTAGCAGTTCGAAAGCACGTAAAAATGCAAGGAGAAAAATAGGGACCACCTTTGGTGGGAAGGGAACAGCGTTCCGTGTGCCTTTGGCATTTAGTCATGCCGGCCACATGATCACGGAGACGTCTTCGGACAGCGCTGGCTCTTCGGCTTTGAAACAAAGATGAGCACCGCCCTTCTAGAGTTAGGATTTGTGGCAATTGTATTCACACACCTACACATACACACAAACCCTTCTTCCTGCACGATATGAGGTTAACTTAGGATAGCCGCCTCTCCGAATGTGGGCTGTGTTAAAAAGGAAAGGTGGGAAAAAAATATTTTGGTGTGGGGAAACATTTTCACACCTAAAAGTGAAAATACAAACCAGCACCATGGACGAGCTATTATAAACACTGAACATTCGGGGGGAAAAAACCACCAGTCCACCAACACATAGAAATGTGTTCGTTGCAAATGTTGAGGAGGGGTGTCGAAATGCTGTTTTCCCACCGTCATATTTTTCAGCTGAGTTTGAGAAGTTTGACCCTTGAATGTCCCTCTTGGAGATCCAAAGTCCCAGACACAACTGTGGTTTTCCATTTTTTTTGGGGGGGGGGAGAGAGATTGGTTGTGTGAATCTAATCCACATCCAGAGATGTCCCTCGGAGTAAGTGTTGTTTGTGTTAAAACATCGTCTATTTGACTCGTGTTGTTAGTTGCGAAGTCATGTCCGACCCATCGTGATCACATGGACCACGTTCCTCCAGGCCTTCCTGTCCTCTACCATCCTCTGGAGTCCATTTGACACCTACTGCTTCAATGACTCCATCCAGCCACCTCCTTCTCTGCCGTCCCCTTCTTCTTCTTTTGCCCTCCATCATTCCCAGCATGAGGCTCTTCTCCAGGGAGTCCTTCTTCTTTCTCATTAGGTGGCCAAAGTCTTTGAGTTTCCTCTTCAGGATCTGGCCTTCTAAAGAGCAGTCAGGGTTGATCTCCTCTAGGACTGACCGGTTGGATGGCCTTGCAGTCCAATGGACTTGCTGGCTGGCTGGCTGGCTGGCTGGCTGGCTGGCTGGCTGGCTGGCTGGCTGGCTGGCTGGCTGGCTGGCTGGCTGGCTGGCTGGCTGGCTGGCTGGCTGGCTGGCTGGATGGATGGATGGATGGATGGATGGATGGATGGATGGATGGATGGATGGATGGATGGCTGGCTGGCTGGCTGGCTGGCTGGATGGATGGATGGATGGATGGATGGATGGATGGATAGACAGACAGACAGACAGACAGCCAGCCAAATAGAAAGACAGAGTAGATTGCTGTTGTTGTGAGTTGTGAAGTTGTGTCCAACCCATCGTGATCACATGGACCACGTTCCTCCAGGCCTTCCTGTCCTCTACCATCCTCTGGAGTCCATTGAAGCTCACGCCGACTGCTTTGGTGACTCCATCCATCCACCTCCTTCTCTGCCGTCCCCTTCTTCTCAATCTTTCCCATCATTAGGCTCTTACTTTTGAATAAACCACAGCTCCCTTGTGTTGACCCGGCATCCCGGTTTACAAAATCTGCCATTTTTTCCCAAGCATCGTTCCATTCATCCCACTGGATACATTTCCCCAGAATTTCTTCCCATTTGGCATTCTGATGGAGAAATGATTGATGCCCTCTTCATTTTGGTACCAACTGCGGTGTTGTGACAGCATTCAGACACCAGGCTAGGGAGCATTTAGGAAGTTATTTTTTATATCCTCTGATCTAAAATCACCACACTATAGAAAAAAATGTGGAGACTCTAGAAAGAGTGCAGAGAAGAGCAACCAGGATGATTAGGGGACTGGAGGCTAAAACATAGGAAGAACTTTTGCAGGAACTGGGTAGGTCTAGTTTAATGAAAAGAAGGACCCGGGGAGACAGGATAGCAGTCTTCCAATATCTCAGGGGCTGCCCCAAAGAACAGGGAGTCAAGCTATTCTCCAGGGCACCTGAGGGCAGGACAAGAAGCAAAATGGGTGGAAACTAATTAAGGAGAGAAGCAACCTAGAATTAAGGAGAAATTTTCTGACAAGGAGAACAATCAAGCTTGCCTTGGGAGCTTCATCCCTGGAGGCTTTCAAGAAGAGACTGGACTCCCATTTGTCAGAAATAGTGTAGAGTCTCCTTGAGTGGGTGGTGGTGGACTAGATGACCTACAAGTTCCCTTCCAAAGCTGTTAATCTACTAATTGCAATGAATTCAACTTTTGCAATCAACTTACTCTTGCCCTAAATGCACCTATATTTTGTAGCCCTCTGCGATGATAGAGGCTTTTATTTTCATTTTTATTTTTTATTCCCCCCCCCCCAAACAAACTTCTGGTGGGTCCAGTAGGCTGGTGAAAGTCCATTTCTTTCGAAAATACTTCTATGGTTATCTCTTCTAACCGAGAAGAGCTGAGGTGGTGCAGTGGTTAAATGCAGCACTGCAGGCTACTTCAGCTGACTGCAGTTCTGCAGTTCGGCTGTTCTAATCTCACCGTCTCAGGGTTGACTCAGCCTTCCATCCCTTCCGAGGTGGGTGAAATGAGGACCCGGATTGTTGTTGGGGGCAATATGCTGACTCTGTAAACCGCTTAGAGAGGGCTGAAAGCCCTATGAAGCGGTATATAAGTCTAACTGCTATTGCTATTGCTATTTTAAGTCACATTTTCAGGCAGGCAAACCCGACGGAAGATGTGTGTTTGGAGAGAGAGAGAGAAAAATGTTCATTTTTCCACCTCAACGCTTCGGCGTTTGCCGGCTTTTGAAAAAGATACGGAGCTAGGTAAATCCTGCGCTGCTATTTCCCACCTGGGAGTTTTAATCGCCGTTCCCGCTGTGTTTTTCTGATTGTTTCTCTGCCTCAGTGTGAGTGACGGGGGACACATTTGTGTGTGTGTGTGGCGGTGTGTACAGGCCTGATCGGGCACGACAAACGCATGAGCAAACGCCAGCTTTGCAAACAGGAGCCCCGGAGTTCCCCTCTCGCTGGATCGGGAGGGCACTCTGCGCATGCTCGCCAGAGACCCTTTCGTTCTCCCTTTCCCGGTTTGCAAGGAGCAAATCTCTGCACTGCCCCAATAATTGGCTTTTATGCCAAAGGAGCTAGGTGCGTGCATTCTTCCCACCTGCCTGCAGCTGTGGCTGCAGCTCACCTCTGAATATTCAATGCTATTTTCTGGAAAGAAAAAAAGCCTGCGTATTGTAAAATGAGTCTCGCCCCGCCCAAAACAGGGATAGAATCAAGATCACGTGAAGTGTTAATACCACTTTATAAGGCCTTGGTAAGGCCACACTTGGAATACGGCATTCAATTTTGGTAGCCACGATGTAAAAAAGAGGTGGAAACTTTAGAAAGAGTGCAGAGAAGAGCAACAAAGAGGATTAGGGGACTGGAGGCTAAAACATATGAAGAACGGTTGCAGGAACTGGGTATGTCTAGTTTAATGAAAAGAAGGACTAGGGGAGACATGATAGCAGTGTTCCAATATCTCAGGGGATGCCACAAAGAAGAGGGAGTCAAACTATCCTCCAAGGCACCTGAGGGCAGGACAAGAAGCAATGGGTGGAAATTAATCAAGGAGAGAAGCAACATAGAATTGAGGAGAAATTTCCTGACAGTGAGAGCTATTAATCAGTGGCATAACTTGCCTCCAGAAGTTGTGAATGCTACAACGCTGGAAGTCTTTAAGAAGAGTTTGGATAGCCATTTGTCTGAAACGGTATAGGATTTCTTGCCTAGGCAGGGGGTTGGACTAGAAGACCTCCAAGGCCCCTTCCAACTCTGCCATTGTATTATTATTATAAATCCTGCCAATCTGAGAAAATGTTTATTTGCGCTGTATTTTTTTTTGGGGTGTGGGTAATGACTTGGTATAAGGAAAAACAACTGTAATGCTACTTCTGTTTCCCCAAATTAAGACATATTCCAAAAATGAACCATAATGGCAAAGCTATGGCACGCTGGGTGTGGCCAGCATAGGAAGCAGTGAGCATGCATGGGTTGACAGTGCCTGGCACCAGCCACAGCCCGCACGGCACAGTTGAGTTTGAGTACCTGTGCAGGTGGAAGCAGAGGCGGGGGTGAGATAGGCCATCCGGACGCGCTGCTGGAAAGCCGAGGGTCAGTGGGCCAGAGTGATGGGTGGCCACAGAAGGCTTATTTTCACATCTCTCAACTTACCTGTAGCTCGCACAACCTGTGCAGCTCCAGAGTGTCTTGGCCAAGGCACTGGCAGGTCACAGCTGCTGCTGGAAGCCCTCAGTCTCCGAGCAATTGTCAATTCGTGTTAGGGGGCAGGGCAGCCAACTCGGCTGATCACCCGGAAATCGTGTTTCCCCCAAAAATAAGTCCTAGTGCTTATTTTGTCCCCCCAAAAATAAGACTGGTGTCAACTTGTGAAGCGTTTCCATGACTACTATCGTTGACATAGGAAAAGGGAGGAGAATTCCACGTGTACCTTTGGCCAGAGTCAGGTCTCGTATTCCTACAGCTGGCGTGTGAAATGCACATGCTCATAATCTGCCGCAGCACCTTGTTGGTGGATGTGATTTATGACACAGACAGAAGGTAAAGTTCAAATGCAATTAAGCAGAAGTCAGTTTCGGCTCCGCAGAAGAACATGCCAAAATGTTGCTCCTAATAAATGAATGGATTTCTTTTGAACTTTGTCTCGAGGCTCGTAAATTAATCAGGTCATCTTTTGGAAACTTCACAACTGGGTCTTCTTTTCAGGGAATCACGGTATTTTGGTAGACTAAGGGAGGTTTACTTCTGTGTAAATGTATCCAAACCCCAAACTCTTTGCCCTCCCTCCCTCCTCGTTTTATCTTCTAAAGAAATACTCTGCAATTGCCCTCCCCACCCTAATTCTAAGCCCTAATGCTTATTTTGGGGGCTCAAAAGAAAATAAGACTGGGTCTTATTTTTGGGGAAACACGGTATTTTGGTAGACCAAGGGGGGTTTACTTCTGTGTAAATGCATCCAAATCCTAAATTCTTTGTCCCCCCTCCTCCTTTTATCTGATCACCCCGGAAATCGTGTTTCCCCCCAAAATAAGCCCTAGTGCTTATTTGGAGGCCCCAAAAGAAAATAAGACTGGGTCTTATTTTGGGGGTGGAAACACGGTATTTCGGTAGACGGAGGTTTACTTCTGTGTAAATGTATCCAAACCCCTAAATTCTTTGCACACACCCCCTCCTCTTTTTAACTTCTAAAGAAAAAAAAAACTCTGCAATTGCCCTCCCCGCTCTCCGAAACGCGTTGCATGGCAGAAAATCAAGAGCATGAGCAGAAGTGAGCGGCTATAATTAAATTTCTCCTGATTAAATCTGCGGTTGCAAAGCCCACTTAAAATTTGACAAAGCCAGCACGCTCCTCCACAGATAGGAGGTTTCGGGGCTTTATACCGCTGTAAAACTTGGTGAGGTGTGGGGCCGGCCTGTTGCTTTCTTGTCTACGCGAGATGATTCTCCCCCCCCCCCCCCGATATCTGGCGGCGCTTTTTCTAAAAAGTCAGCTAATTCTTAAGCCAGCGGAACTTGTGAGCTAATATGTCATCTTCCCTCCTGGAAAAGCAAACCACCAGTTATACCACCATAGAGCCGAGGTGGCGCAGTGGTTAAATGCAGCACTGCAGGCTATTTCAGCTGACTGCTAGTTCGGCAGTTCGGCGGTTCAAATCTCACCGGCTCAGGGTTGACTCAGCCTTCCATCCTTCCGAGGTGGGTAAAATGAGGACCCGGATTGTTGTTGGGGGCAATATGCTGACTCTGTAAACCGCTTAGAGAGGGCTGGAAGCCCTATGAAGCGGTATATAAGTCTAACTGCTATTGCTATTGCTATAGTTAACATTCGGCAGATAAGTGATCAAGTTTTCTCCCGTAAAGAGGAGCTGGGAAGTTGCAACCTCTACAAATCGCATTTGCAACAGGGCGATGGGTTTGAAATTGCAGCAACACAGCGTTGGAAGGGACTTTGGAGATCTTCTAGTCTAACCCCAACTCAACAGAAGACCCCATACCTTTTCAAACTAACGGCTGCCCCATCTCTTAAAAGCCCCAGTGACCTCCAAGGTCCCTTCCAACTCTGTTTACTGACCGGTGAATCTTCCTAACTGCAGAAGGTATTCACTGTGGGCAGATTTATTCTCGTCACTCCAGATATTTCTGTCAGGTTTGGACTCAATTCTGCCTTACCTCATTTCTGCTATTGCGCAGGGGAGAAATTCAGCTCTCCCTTCTCCCACCATGCTTTCTTTTCTTAGACTTGTTTGTACTTTTATTATTTATAGGGTGGCCAGATGCTTCATTTTTTTGCCATTTCGCTTGTATTACTAAGTGTTTGTGTGTGTTTGTGTGTGGGGGTTGCGCGAAATTTCCATGGGTCACTCAGCTTCGTCATGCAGTCGCTTTGGGAAACCGTGGAGGGTTGTATCTGCAAGAGTTTTTTAGGATGACACATCTGGGTCGACTTGGCTACGTATGACCACAGTTGGGGGTAGAAGGCAATAGCAGTTAGACTTATATACCGCTTCATAGGGCTTTCAGCCCTCTCTAAGCGGTTTACAGAGTCAGCGTATCGCCCCCACAGTCTGGGTCCTCATTTTACCCACCTCGGAAGGATGGAAGGCTGAGTCAACCTTGAGCCGGTGAGATTTGAACCGCTGAACTGCAGATAACAGTCAGCTGAAGTGGCCTGCAGTACTGCACCCTAACCACTGCGCCACCTCGGCTCTACACAAGGCGGGAAGACCAGGCCATCCTGCCCACTGATCAGGGGCGAAGAGTTCCAAGGAATGAGCCTAGCATCCATCTGATTTCCCTTCCCCCTCTTGGACTTGTCTTCTGTACAGGAGATGAGCTGAAGGTGGGGTCAAATGCGTCATAAGTCATGAGTCCCTGTGCGGCTGGAAAAGATGTACGTCCAGCCCACCTTGAACACCTGTCTTATCTCCCGCTCATTTCCCTTGGCCGTTAGTAGCTCAGATTCTTGTAGAGCCTTCTTAAGCTTGCAAGAAATCTCATTTGAACTGCCTGAATCTTCTTGTTTCCCCGGCGCTTGAAATATTCCTTTGCCAGATCTCTTTGCTCAGTCCATTAAGTTAACGTCTCCCACTCGGGGACAAGGATGGTCCAATCGTGTCTTTTCTTCATAGAAACCCAGAATCCTCCAGTCAGAGGGAGGGTCAGGCCTGCATTTATATTCCTTTTAGAATTTTGGCCTGCCACACTTTCTCTTATTTCATTATGCTGTTTCTTTAAGTATAGTCAATGGAAGGGGGGATTAGAAGGAGTAGGGTTTTGGAATGTATTGTTTTCATTCTTTGCTAGAAGCCAAGGTCATCCTTTGCCTCCACACCAGTACACCTGACCGGAAGTAGCTGGGCATGGACACCAGCATGGAAGAAGGAGATTGGACCATGTGATGGATTGTGGGTGTGGGGGCAAGATCATGAACTTTTAACTGGGTGGGATTCTGAATGTAACTTCCAGAGTTGGGATCCCATAGCTATATGCCAACATGCCGGTTTTATTAAATTGGAACTTTAAGCATAGTTTTGCCTTCGATTCTGATTTGATTCTACATGGTATTTGGAACGCTTACAGGGTGCTTAGGAGTCATCTACTCCAGTGTCCCTGAGGCACTAGGTCAGGGTTGTCAAACTCAAGGCCCAAACTCAAGGATTTAGCCGGATGCGGCCTTCAGGGCTGCCCTGGCAAATTTAAGGGGCCAGCCCATGTTGCTTCGGCCTAGTCTGTGGAGAGGAAACGTCGGGCCAGGATGGCTTCGGCCCAGCCTACCCAGTGCAAAGAGGAAACATGCCAGCAGTTTGGGGAGTGGCGTCAAGCTGGCCACGCCCACCAGTTGGCCATGCCCCCCCCCCCGAGGTCAACCACGGCCTGATGGACTTCAACTCCCAGAATTCCCCAGCCCTCACGGCCATTGTTAAAAAGTCCAGGGAACTGGCAACCCTTCGTCTGCTCTGGGCCTCTCTGACAGATGGCCGTCCAGCCTCTTCTGTCTGGTTTCTGCCAACTAGTCTGCCTGAGGTGGTGTTCCTATATTCCTAAGCAGTTGGCCGATCACTCGACATTGATTTATTTCTTCACTAAGTAGGGGAAGAAGTAATTAATTAGGGGGTATGGGGGAAATGGCATGTTTAAGCACGCAGTTGATCTGAGTTGAGGTTCGTTGGGTGTTGCTAGATCTCTTGGATCCAGAGCCAGGTTGAGGAAGGGTCTGGGCATGAATTTCCCCACCAGAGACATTCCTAGGTTGGGCTGTGAAGTTCATAAGCCACAATCATTTCAGAAAAACCCAGCGGATGGGCTCCGTAGTACGGACCGTCAGGCCTGCAGCCATCTTTTCTTTTGGATCTTTGGCTTGCCACACTTTCTATTATTCTACTGTCCATTGTGGGAAAATGGGAGGGGGGATTGTATGGAGTGAGATGCGATGTAGCCATAACAACATTCCTTCTAGAAAGCCAAGGTCATCCTTTGTCTTTGCACCTCTGCACCTGACTGGAACTGGATGGGTGGAAGCTGCCAGCGTGGCAGTGGGAGATTGGACCATGGGATGGACTGGTGGGTGTGGGGGACAAGATCTTGAACTTTCAACTGGGTGGGGAAAACTGGGAAGCTTTCAGATTCGGCTTTTCTCAGCTGTGCCAACGTGGCTCTCTTCATCAATTGGAACTTTGAGGAATCCTTTGCCTCGGACTCTGATTTACTTTTGAATGCTATTTGGAACCGTGACATGGACACTCAACCCTGCCGTGTGTTCGGTGGAGAGCGTTAACCCCATCTTCAAACAGATATTTATCGGACCAATGCTCACCATCCCCATCAAATATTAGGAGGTTAAAATCAAGGGAAGTCCTAGTGGACAATTGTTTAAATATGAGCCAGCCATGATCTGCAGCTGCCAAAAAAGCCAACACAGTTCTAGGCTGAATAAACAGAGGGATAGAATCAAGATCACGCGAAGTGTTGATACCACTTTATAAGGCCTTGGGAAGGCCACACTTGGAATTCTGCATCCAGTTTTGGTCGCCATGATGTAAAAAAAGATGTGGAGACTCTAAAAAGGGTGCAGAGAAGAGCAACTAAGAAGATTAGGGGACTGGAGGCTAAAACATAGGAAGAACGGTTGCAGGAACAGGGTATGTCTAGTTTAGTGAAAAGAAGGACTAGGGGAGACATGATAGCAGTCTTCCAATGTTTCAGGGGTTGCCACAAAGAAGAGGGAGTCAAGCTATTCTCCAAAAGCACCAGAAGGCAGGACAAGAAGCAACGGATGGAAACTAATCAAGGAGAGAAGCAACTTGGAACTAAGGAGAAATTTCCTGACAGTTGGAACAATTAATCAGTGGAGCAACTTCCCTCCAGAAGTTATGGATGTTCCATCACTGGATGTTTTTAAAAAGATGTTGGATAACCGTTTGTCTGAAGCCGTGTAGGGTTCCCTGCCTAAGCAGAGGGTTGGACTAGAAGACCTCCAAGGTCCCTTCCAACTCTTTGATTCTATCTCTGTTGACTTCGCCAAGAGGTGACGGGCGATCCCTTTCCAGAAGTCTTCAGTGAACAGCTGGACAGGATGCTTCTCAAAGGCCCAACCATCTGCTCCGTGTTGCCTTCCAGAGAGAGAGAGAGAGAGAGGTTGAATTCCAACTCCCATGATGCCCAGCCAGCCACGCTCAACTCTTGCCATTGCAAGCAGTTTTGGCTGCCAAAGAAAACTCACGCGGACTCCAAAGATGCGTCGTTTCGGAGCTCAATCGGATGATGCCAACCTGCTGTTTTGGAGGGGCCAAACATCACCCGGGGTTGGAGATAATGTGCCCTGAAGAAACTCAGGCCCATGTTGTCTCTATTTCCTTCCTTTCTTGCATTTTTGGGGTCTGTGGTGGGGGGGAAGAGACCCTGATGCTTTCCTGCTCCTGTCTTCCGGAGAATCCAAAGCCTTCCCTGCCACCCCGAGATAAGATTTCATTTCGTGAAAAGTAATAAATCCGAAGCAGAAACACTTGCGCCTTTTAATGGCTCGCCTGCAGTTTTGCTATTTAATCAGGAATCATCGGCTGCCTTTATTGCAACAGGGAATCTCTAGATCATTTCAGGAAGCTTGGGAGATTCCCATCCCTGCTACCACCAATTTTGAGCTCCCCCCCCCACTCCCCCCGCTCCTCCCACATCAAAGCAAAGTAAGTGGGACAATTCTCCAGGGCCTTCATTTAATTGAAGCATGCATCGGCTCTCCTCCGGAGTGAGTCCCTTCCTTTCCTGTAGTTCCCCAGTCGATAGGATGCCGGTAACAATATGGGGAGCTGCAATAACTTCTCTTAAATACAGTACAATAGCAGAGTTGGAAGGGACCTTGGAGGTCTTCTAGTCCAACCCCCTGCCTAGTTAGAAAACCCTATACCACTTCAGACAAAGGTTTATCCAACATCTTCTTAAAGACTTCCAGTGTTGGGGCATTCACAACTTCTGGAGGCAAATTCTGTTCCACTGATTAATTGTTCTCACTGTCAGGAAATTCCTCCTCAGTTCTAAGTTGCTTCTCTCCCTGATTAGTTTCCACCCAGTGCTTCTTGTTCTATACTCAGGTGCCTTGGAGAATAGCTTGACTCCCTCTTCTTTATGGCAACCCCTGAGATATTGGAAGACTGCTATCCTGTCTCCCCTGGTCCTTCTTTTCATTAAACTAGACATACCCAGTTCCTGCAACCGTTCTTCATATGCTTTAGCCTCCAGTCCCCTAATCCTCTTGGTTGCTCTTCTCTGCACTCTTTCTAGAGTTTCCACATCTTTTCTACATCCTGGAGACCAAAACTGAATGCAGTATTCCAAATGTGACCTTACCAAGGCCTTATAAAGTGGTATTAAGACTTCACGTGATCTTGATTCTATTCCTCTGTTGATGCAGCCTAGAACTGTGTTGGCTTTTTTGGCAGCTGCTGCACATGGCTGGCTCATATTTAAACGGTTGTCCACTAGGACTCCAAGATCCCTTCTCACAGTTACTGCTATTGAGCAAGGTACCACGTATACTGTCCCTGTGCATTTTGTTTTTCTTGTCTAAATGTAGCACCTTACTCTTTTCACCACTTAATTTCATTTTATTAGATAGTGCCCATCTAGATTCTTGTCTGGGATAATGTTTAAAAAGCGGGGGAAAGCCTTCCGACAATTACATGGCTCACAGCTCAGTCATGCGATTCTTGGAAACGGGTATTTTTTACTATCGGTTCGCAGAACCAACAACAATTGTCCCCTACAGAATCAGGCCATACTGGGAGGATTTCCCCCCTGTGTTGGCGCGATGGAGACGAAGTGGTCTGCACTTTCTCTTAACTCGCTAAAATGTGGGGTGGGCCAGTGGGTGGAGATCAATATTTATGGGACCATCTGGTGTTGACCGTGGCATATGGAAGATTGCTGCTTGGAAAGGAACGGAAATAAATAATAAACAGAATGAATTAATACGTTAACGGGGAGGAGAAGGGAGGATGTATGTGGGGGGAGGAAAGGGAAGAGAACAGGGGTAGGAGGTAATAAGATGGGAGCGAAGACGGAAGGGCGGGGATGGATTGGATCAAGACACAGAAAGAAGGGAAGAGATTGGCTTAATGAGGAAGGCAAGAGCTAAACAGTTAGAAAAGATGGACTGATGTCATTGAGTTTGTTACGGCCTCGGATGAAAGTAGGAATTCCGGAGGAGAGGACCAGGCTGAGCCTGAGGGAGGCATCAAATGTGCCATCGGTCACGAATCCCTTTGTGCCCACAAGAGATCCGTGTCTTCAATTCCACCCACTCTTATCAACTGTTAATTTGCGTGGGCCGTTAGTAGTTTAGGTTCTTGTAGAGAGTTTAAGCTTGCAATGATCCTGCTGTGGCCCAACCAGCGGAGCTGGCAGCAGATTCGGACAGTGAGGAGGTTGGGGGGGGGAGATGGACCAGTACTGGAGTCTGGGGAAGGCTCGGATGAGGGCTCGGAGGCAGAGAGGGAAACAGGGTTGTATGCCAGTTATCAGCTGCCTTCGGAGTCAGACATCAGTGAGGCAGAAGAACAGCTGGAGCCTGTTCCCAGTGCGCTGTTTTTCTTCTCTCCCTCTCCCTCCCTCTCTCATTCTCCCTCTATCCCCCCTCTCCCTCCCTCTCCCTCTCTCCCCCCTCTCCCTCTCTCTCTTCCTTTCTCACTCTCTCTCACCCCTCTCTCTCCTTCTCCCCCTCTCCCTCCGTCTCCCTCCCTCTTTTCCTTTCTCACTCTCTCTCCCCCTCTCCCTCCCTCCCCCTCCCTCCCTCCCTTTCCCCTCGCATCTGCCCTCTCTCCCCCCCTCTCCCCCTCCCTTCCTTCCTCCCCCTCCCTCTCTTCCTTTATCCCTCTCCCCACCCACCCCCACCCTCCCTCTCTTCCTTTCTCTCTCCCTCTCCCTCCCGTTCTCTCCTCCCTCTCTCCCCCACCCTCCCTCTCTCCCTTTCTGGAGAGAGAGAGATAGAGAGAGAGAATGGTATAGGTATTCAAATTTAGAAAGCCACGCTAGAATGGTAATTAAGCAAGTTAATTATCTCCTAGCACAGATTGCGCACCATAGCAATGGGCTCCATGCTGTGTCCAGTCTGCTTCTGGCTTTCTAGGAATCTTGGGTTTGTTCCTAGCTGCAGAAAATGGCCCGATTTTGAAATCTCGGTGCAAGGTTCAGACAGACAGACGGTAAGGGCCTGGGCCCTTTTTTCAGCCTCCCTCCTGCTTGGGAAGGATGAAAGTAGAGATCCCAAAAAGAGCGAATCAGATCTCACCCTTTCCATTGACAAATTCAGAACTTAGTGTAGCATCTTCCATGAATCTCTTGTGAGTTGCAGACTGGACATCCGGTTCTGACATCTGACATCACGAAGGATGAGGAGGAGGAGAGGGAAGAGGAGGATGAAAAGGAAGAACAGCAGTAGGAAGGAGAGGAGGAGGAGGAGGAGAGGAAAAAGAGAAGGAGGAGGAAAAGAAAAAAGAACAGCAGGAGAAGAAGAGGAGGAGATGAAAGAAGAAAAAGAAGGGGAGGAGGAAAAGGAAGAACAGCAGGAGGAAGGAGAGCAGGAGGGGAAGGAGGAGGAAGAGAGGAAAGAGGAAGAAGAGGAGGAGGAAAAGAAAGAAGAACAGCAGGAGGAAGGAGAAAAGAGGAGGAAGAGGAGGAAGAAAAGAAAGAACAGCAGGCGGAAGGATAGGAGGAGGAGAGTAAAGAGGAAGAAGAGGAGGAAAAGGAAGAACAGCAGGTGGAAGGAGAGGAGGGGGGAGGAGGAGAAAAAGAGGAGGATAAGAGGAGGCTAGAAGGAAAAGAAAGGAGAGGAGGAGAGAAAGAAAAGGAGAGAGGAGGAGGAGAAAAGAGAAGAAGAAGAAGAAGAAGAAGAAGAAGAAGAAGAAGAAGAAGAAGAAGAAGAAGAAGAAAAAGAAGACCACCCTGTTGGTTGTTTATTTCAAACCCCCTCCCATCTGTAACTGTCCTGATTGAGAACACAATTTATCAAGAAGCATAAATTACATTGAAGACACAAATAGATTTACTATGCAGCCCCTCACAATTGCTTTCCTTCTTCTCTCCTGCAGCGCTCCCTTCCCTGCAGCCCATTTTTGCTCCCAGGAGGCTGCAGGGAGGCCTAAAAGGCCAGAAGTAGGGCGCAGGGGTGGCACCGTGCCACCCTAGCCCATTTTCGCTCCCCGGAGGCTGCAGGGAGTTCTGCTAAGCCCAAAATTGAGTGTGGGACCGCGCGCATGTGCGTGACGGGGCAGTGGGAGCACATGGGATCACGCAAGCATGTTCTGGGTGTGTGGGAACACCGGGGGTTGTGCATGCATGCTCAGGGTGGCTTGGTGTGGGGGCAAGTGTCGCGACGACAAAAAGGTTAGTCATCCCTGCAACTAGCGGGTCGACAGATCTCAGGTGAACAGAACAGAACAGATCTCAGAATGAACAGAACTAGGGTGAACAGATCTCAGGTGCGTCTGAAGTTGACGTAGGATGGATTTCTGGAGAATGTCATTTTCCGTAGGGCTGATGGCCTTTCAACACCGGGGATTTTGCTCGGTTCCCTGCTGAGGTTCCACCGAGCGATGTCGGCATGTGTAAATAGGGTGCCGGAAGAGTGAGGAAGTAACTCAAGCGTATGTCACCCGCTTGGCGTTCATGCATTTTTCATTGCCTTCCAACCCAGCTGTGTCCTGCGCACCCGCATGGCTCTGCCGGGCGGGGGGAGGGAGAGGTGCCCAGGCCTTGTTGGAGAAGCACTAAATGGTTCACCAGGCCTTGGACCTCACAGAGTGAACGGGGGTGGGGGGTTAAAATGATCTTCACGACAAAAGCGAACGGCTCCAAGTGACACCAGAAAAAGTCCCTTGGAAGACATTTTTACTCCACGCTCGGCGATTCTGTCATTTTGTTCTGCGGCCGAAAAATATCAGTTGGAGCTTTGAAAGAATCCCAGACTTAATTGGGAACTTGTCTCCAGGTGTGGTGGATGCTTCAACAGTGTAAGTTTTTAAGAAGAGATTGGACAACCGTTTGTCTGAAATAGTGCAGGGTTTCTTGCTTGAGCAGGGGGTTGGATTAGAAGACCTCCAAGGTCCCTTCCAACTCTGTCATTCTATTCTATTCTGTTCTGTTCTATTCTGATTTCTTATTCTATTCTACACTACCCTACCCTACCCTGGCTTCTATTCTATTCTATTCTACCCTACCATACCGTACCCTTTCCTATCTTCTATTCTACTGTACCCTACCCTACCTTCTATTCTACCCTACCCTACCCTACCCTAGCTTCTATTCTACCCTACTCTACCGTATCCTTTCCTATCTTCTATTCTACTCTACTGTACCCTACCCTACCTTCTATCCTACTCTACCCCAGCCCACCCTACCTTCTATTCTACACTACCATACTCTACCCTAGCTTCTATTCTATTTTACACTACCATACCATACCCTACCCTACCCCACCCTAGCTTCTATTCTACTTACTCTACCCTACCCTACTGTACCCTACCTTCTATTCTACCCTACCTTCTATTCTACTCTATTCTACCCTACCCCGCCCTAGCTTCTATTCTACACTACCATACCCTACCCTAGCTTCTATTCTATTCTATACTACCATACAATACCCTACCCTACCCTTTCCTATCTTCTATTCTACTTACTGTACCCTACCCC
Source organism: Thamnophis elegans (assembly GCF_009769535.1). Classification (NCBI taxonomy): domain Eukaryota; kingdom Metazoa; phylum Chordata; class Lepidosauria; order Squamata; family Natricidae; genus Thamnophis; species Thamnophis elegans. The sequence goes on along the minus strand of NC_045555.1, from coordinate 4,576,229 downwards.
ACCCTAGCTTCTATTCTATTCTACCCTACCGTACCCTTTCCTATCTTCTATTCTATTCTACTGTACCCTACCCTACCTTCTATTATACCCTACCTACCCTACCTTCTATTCTACCCTACCTACCCTACCTTCTATTCTACGCTACTCTACCCCACCCTAGCTTTTATTCTACACTACCATACCCTACCCTAGCTTCTATTCTATTCTACACTACCATACCATACCCTACCCTACCCCACCCTAGCTTCTATTCTACTTACTCTACCCTACCTTACTGTACCCTACCTTCTATTCTACCCTACCCTACCCTACCCCACCCTAGCTTCTATTCTACTTACTCTACCCTACCTTACTGTACCCTACCTTCTATTCTACCCTACCCTACCCTACCCCACCCTAGCTTCTATTCTACTCACTCTACCCTACCCCACCCTAGCTTCTATTCTACTTACTCTACCCTACCTTACTGTACCCTACCTTCTATTCTACCCTACCCTACCCTACCCCACCCTAGCTTCTATTCTACTTACTCTACCCTACCCTACTGTACCCTACCTTCTATTCTACCCTACCCTACCCTACCCTACCCCACCCTAGCTTCTATTCTACTTACTCTACCCTACCTTACTGTACCCTACCTTCTATTCTACCCTACCCTACCCCACCCTAGCTTCTATTCTACTTACTCTACCCTACCCTACTGTACCCTACCTTCTATTCTAACCTACCCTACCCTACCCCACCCTAGCTTCTATTCTACTTACTCTACCCTACCCTACTGTACCCTACCTTCTATTCTACCCTACCCTACCCCACCCCACCCTAGCTTCTATTCTACTTACTCTACCCTACCTTACTGTACCCTACCTTCTATTCTACCCTACCCTACCCCACCCTAGCTTCTATTCTACTTACTCTACCCTACCCTACTGTACCCTACCTTCTATTCTACCCTACCCTACCCTACCCTAGCTTCTATTCTACTTACTCTACCCTACCTTACTGTACCCTACCTTCTATTCTACCCTACCCTACCCTACCCCACCCTAGCTTCTATTCTACTTACTCTACCCTACCCTACTGTACCCTACCTTCTATTCTACCCTACCCTACCCTACCCCACCCTAGCTTTTATTCTACACTACCATACCCTACCCTAGCTTCTATTCTATTCTACACTACCATACCATACCCTACCCTTTCATATCTTCTATTCTACTTAGTGTACCCTACCTTCTATTCTACTCCACACTATCCTAGCCTACATTCTATTCTACCCTACCCTACCCTACCCTACCCTACCCTACCCTACCCTACCCTAGAGGAATCCTAACTTCTCAAATCCTAACTTCCCTATTTATGAACCTTTAGGACGTTCCTTCTAACATTCAACAGGAAGTATGTGGATTTCAAATCCGAGAATTCCCCAGCCGGCAGAAGTTGAAGTTCACTTGTCTTAAAGTTGCCAAAACTGAGAAAGACTAGTCTCGAGACAAAATATACATTGCAAGGAGACCCCAGGTGGTCAGGGTGGGGTGACTTCTCTCAGGCCATAAATAAATGTAGCATGGATCATCGGACTTTCTGGATTGGGTGAAAACTCTTTTCGCATGGCTTTCGATCTTGTCCTTGAGCCTCCATTCCTGGTCTACAGCACTCGAGACTGTGAGGAGCATGCCATGCCACCTCTGGATTGCTCTGGCCAGCCTTTCAAAACCAATTATCTAGAAGTGGCACACAACACATCAGCTTGCTCTCCCTTTTCTCTTCTCCTCCCGTGGCTGAGCTTGCAGTTAATAAACCAAGACAGGCCGGGAACTGGGGGAATTCTTCAGAGCTGAAGCCGAGAAAAGCATCAGGCATTATTGGAAGGAGGTTTAATATACATAGAAACTCCATTTATAGTGAGAGGGGGAGGGGGAGGGAGAGAGACAGACGGACAGAGACAGACAGTCTCTTTTAAACATTATCCCAGACAAGAAATTTAGATGGGCACTATCTAATAAAACGAAATAGAATGGTGAAAAGAGTAAGGTGCTACATTTAGGCAAGAAACAAGAAATGCACAGGTACAGTATAGGTGGTACCTTGCTCAATAGTAGTAACTGTGGGAAGGGATCTTGGAGTCCTAGTGGACAACCGTTTAAATATGAGCCAGCCGTGTGCAGCAGCTGCCAAAAAAGCCAACACAGTTCTAGGCTGCATCAACAGAGGGATAGAATCAAGATCACGTGAAGGATTAATGCCGCTTTATAAGGCCTTGGTAAGGCCACACTTGGAATACGGCATTCAGTTTTGGTCCCCACAATGTAGAAAAGATGTGGAGACTCTGGAAAGAGTGCAGAGAAGAGCAACAAAGAGGATTAGGGAACTGGAGACTAAAACATATGAAGAACGGTTGCAGGAACTGGGCATGTCTAGTTGAATGAAAAGGAGGACATGGGGAGACATGATAGTATTGTTCCAATATCTCAGGGGCTGCCCCAAAGAAGAGGGAGTCAAGCTATTCTCCAAAAAACCTGAGGGTAGGACAAGAAGCAATGGATGGAAACTAACCAAATGAGAGAAGCAGCTTAGAACCAAGGAGAAATTTCCTGACAGTTAGAACAATTAACCAGGGGAACAACTTGCCTCCAGAAGTTGTGAATACTCCAACACTGGACGTTTTTAAGAATATGTTGGATATCCATTTGTCTGAAGTGGTGTAGGGTTTCCTGCCTAAGCAGGGGGTTGGGCTAGAAGACCTTCGAGGTCCCTTCCGATTCTTATTATTCTAAATTCGAAATCGCTCCCAAGATTCAGGAACTTGGGACAGCTTCAGAATCGGAGGTGCCTTCCTTGCATCCATCCCCCATAACTGCGCGCTGTCGAATTTCTCTGCAGAGTTTCTCCACACCCCCGCAGTCCTGGAAGGCTGTATCTCATCCCTGCTTTTAATTTCCCACCATGCTGCCTAGTGCAGCTGAGGGCATCTTGGGAAATTAAAGAAGCTGCTAAATTCATTGACGTGACCCTGTCCAAGGTGCTGAATTTGGAGAAGCAACCTCGTAAAGCGAAGAGCGAGCACTTGGGGGCTGCTTTCTAGCAGCCCCTGTAAATATGCTTGGTGAAAACAGTTGTTGTTCTGTCCTAGGCTTCCCCAGCAGCACGAAGCCGAGTCCTCGTTCCGATAAACCCCTTTTATTTAATTGACAGTGAATTCCTCTCCAGCCAAGTCTTCCCTCTCCCCCAGTCTTTCAAGATCGTTCACACTTACCGACCTTTATCAGGCTTGGAGTGTTGCCAGGCCAATATCTTTCAGACGCCGCAACAGTTGGTAAGGATGCAGGAATGAACGAATAAATAACTTCTGCAGTTAGGAAGATTCACTGGTCAGTAAACAGAGTTGGAAGGGACCTTGGAGGTCATCTAGTCCAACTCCTGTTCTGACCCAGGCTTCCCTAGAGCCTGAAGCAAACTCCTTCTTCCCACAAAAACCCCTTTTATTAATTGACTGTGAATTCTGCTCACACACATCCAGCAAAGCCTTTCAAGGGAGGATTTACAGTCACAGACCTTATCTGGCTTGGAGAGCTGCCAGGCCGGTATCTGCAGAACTTGGCAAGGAATCTCAGAGTGTCACAAACCTATTAAGCGAGCTAATTGTCTCTGGCAAACTCCACTCCCCTTTCGCTCCTCTTTTATTCCCTCTGGGAGGGGCCATTCACCATCCACCTGTGGCCTTCCTCCCAAGTCGACCCCTGTTCTTTAGCTATTCCCTTCTTCTGGCAACTCACACTGGGAACAGGCTCCAGCTGTTCTTCTGCCCCACTGATGTCTGACTCCGAAGGCAGCTGATAACTGTCAGAGGGCTCTGGCCCCCTCTCTGCCTCCGACTCAGCTCTCATCCGAGCCTTCCCCAGACTCCAGGACTGGCCCATGTCCCCGTCCCCCCCTGACCTCCTCACTGTCCGAGTCTGTTGCCACTTCCGCCAGCTGCTGGCGGGCCACAACAGTTGCGCCCCACGATCTGATCCCCACCCCTTCATGTAAAAGATTCGGGGCTAAACCAGGAAATAATTTGCAAAGCCAACTGCTCTCACTCTTGAGCTGGCCAGATCTAATATTTGATTTTCCGTTCCTGGAGAAATGGGAAAGGGAAGACATCTCCTTCGAACACGTCTTGGGCAAACAAGCTTTTTTTTCTCCCGCAGGGAGAAGCTCCTTCTGTCCCTTTGACTGACAGTTCACTAATGTGCTACAATTTCAGCTGAAGTCTTGAAAAATGGGGCCGAGGAGGAGGAGGAGGAAGGGGGGGAGGAGGGGGAGGAATGCGTGTTAGATGGCCCAGACATTCCTGTGATTATTCCATAATATCAATAGAAGAGAATGTTTGTAGCTTTAAGAGTAGTTTTCTTGCAGACGTTTCATTACCCAACTAGGTAACATCATCAGTGTTAGAAGGGAGTGGAGTTTGTGGAAAGAGGAGGAGGAAGACTGTGGGGTAATTTGTGCTCTCTGAGCTTTTTTCTTGCAGACGTTTCATTACCCAACTAGGGAATGTCATCAGTTCCAGAAGGGAGAAGTGGGGTTTGTGGAAAGAGGAGAGGAGGAGGACTGTGGATTCCTTGATGCTCTCTGTTCTTAGTTTTTTTTCTTACAGATGTTTCATTACCAAACTAGGGAATGTCATCAGTTCCAGAAGGGAATGGGGTTTGTGGAAAGAGGAGAGGAGGAGGACTGTGGGGTAATTTGTACGGTTCCACCACAAAACCGCGGTAGACTAAAGCGCGCTCGACGAAAGTGCGTACGTGACATCATCACAGCGCGACGAAAACAGCACGCTGTGAGCGGTAAACTTAAAATTAAAGGGTAAATCTAAACCTAACCCCCCCCAAACCTAACCCTAAACCTAACCCTAAACCTAACCCTAAACCTAACCCTAAACCTAACCCTAAACCTAACCCTAAACCTAACCCTATACCTAACCCTTAACCTAACGCTAAACCTAACGCTAACCCTTAACCTAACCCTAAACCTAACCCTAACGCTTAATGTAACCCTAAACCTAACCCTAACCCTTAACCTAACCCTAACCCTAACCCTTACCTTTATGTGAATCGGCTTGCTTTAAAAGCGCTTTTTAAAGCGCCCTTTTTTTTCCCGCGGTCGTATTTGTCGCGCTGCTGATGACGTCAGGTACGCGCTTTAATCGGGCGCGCTTTAGTGGACTGCGGTTTTGACGGGTCATGATTTGTACTCTCTGAGCTTGGTTGTTTTCTTGCAGATGTCGCATTACCCAACTAGGGAACATCATCAGTGCTTGAAAGGAGTGGAGTTTGAGGAGGAGGAAGAAGGAAGGAAGGAAGGAAGGAAGGAAGGAAGGAAGGAAGGAAGGAAGGAAGGAAGGAAGGGGGGGAAATCACAACCAACTCTCTGCATTTTTAAATGCTCATCGCTTCCCTTCTCTTCTCTCCCTTTTTTTTGGGGGGGGGAGGAATTTGTCTGCTAGGGTTTCCCCCCCCCCCCTTTCTTTAAAGAAAAGCCCAGAAAGAGCCGGTCTGCAGAGCTTCATAAAAATGATAAATTGCTTTTAGATATTGGGCAGAAGAGAAAGAGAGTTCGGGGTTTTTTTTATTTGACAATATTAGTCTCTTAGTAGTGTATTGTTGCCATGTATATGAGCTTAAATTCTCCAGGCAGCTGGAGCCAAATATCCATGTATTGAAGTGTAAATGAACCACTGGCAATGCTTTCTTCTTCTTCTCCCTTTCCCCTTTATGATTTTTCATACTTTTTCTTCTTTTTTCTTTTTTTAAAAAAATTGTTTTTCCACCGATATTATATACGGCAATCTCTCCTTCCCTCCCGGAGTATCTCTGCATTTCTGTCTACAGAAATGTGAAATCCCCTACACGATATGCTAATCGTTTCTAATCAAATCAGTAACTTGGGAAGAATGCACAAAAATACCCCCAAACCCCAAACGAGAGGAGGGGGGGGAGGTCTTTGAATCGTGCTCTCACCCACACGGAGGGGAAATATATACCCTCCCACCCACTCCCCAGGTTTGCAAGGCACATTAACGGGGATATCTAAGTGGCAGGTCAGACCAAGTGGGAGCCATGCGAAAAAGGAAAAAAAAAAGGGAAAACATCACCTTCTCACGCAGATGGTAAAATTAGCAATAACAGCTAATGGTGAGATCGTCCAGCTTGGCTTTATTTATTTATTCCCCCCACCACCACCACACACACATCCTTCCTTAAGTTCTTCAATCCATGCTTCCATGCTGAATTCAGCCACCAGTATAGCAATAGCAGTAAGCCCTTAGATTTATAGGCCACTTTATAGTGCTTTATAGCTTTCTCTAAGCGGTTTACAGAGTCAGCCTTTTGCCCCCACCGCCCCTCACAATCTGTGTCCTCGTTTTACCCACCTCGGAAGACTGAGTTGACCTGGAGCCAGTCGGTCAGGATCGAACTGCTAACAGTGGGCAGAGTTAGCCTGTAATACTGCATTCTAATCACTGGGAGGGAGGGAAGGAAGGAAGGTAGTAATAGACTTATATACTGCTTTATAGAGCTTTAATAACCCTCTCTAAGCGGTTTACAGAGTCAGCATCTCTTGCCCCCAACAATCTGGGTCCTCATTTTACCCATCTCGGAAGGATGGAAGGCTGAGTCAACCTTGAGCCAGTCGGTCAGGATTGAACTGCTGCTAGTGGGTAAAGTTAGCCTGCAATACTGTATTCTAACCACTAGGAAGGAAGGAAGGAAGGAATTAAGGAAGGAAGGAAGGAAGGAATTAAGGAAGGAAGGAAGGAAGGAAGGAAGGAAGGAAGGAAGAAGGGCTGAGTCAACCTTGAGCCAGTTGATCAGGATCGAACTGCAGGCAGTGGGCAGAGTTAGCCTGCAATACTGTATTCCTAACCACTAGGAGGGAGGGAGGGAGGAAAGGAAGGAAGGAAGGAAGGAATTAAGGAAGGAAGGAAGGAAGGAAGGAAGGAAGAAGGGCTGAGTCAACCTTGAGCCAGTTGATCAGGATCGAACTGCAGGCAGTGGGCAGAGTTAGCCTGCAATACTGTATTCCTAACCACTAGGAGGGAGGGAGGGAGGAAAGGAAGGAAGGAAGGAAGGAAGGAAGGAAGGAGGGCTGAGTCAACCTTGAGCCAGTTGATCAGGATCGAACTGCTGGCAGTGGGCAAAGTTAGCCTGCAATACTGTATTCTAACCACCAGGAAGGAAGGAAGGAAGGAAGGAAGGAAGGAAGGAAGGAAGGAAGGAAGGAAGGAAGGAAGGGCACTTCGACTTATATACCGCTTCACAGTGCTTCACAGCTCTCTCTAAGCGGTTTACAGAGTCAGCCTCTTGCCCCCAACAATCTGGGTACTGATTTTACCCACCTAACAGACCTAGGTGGTCCCATGTTGCGCCTCTTTTAGGCGGCCTACACTGGTTGCCGGTTGTCTTCCGGGTGCGATTCAAGGTACTAATTATGACCTTTAAAGCGCTCCATGGCTTAGGCCCAGGATACCTGCGAGACCACCTACTGCCACCAGTAGCTTCCCACCGTCCAGTGCGATCCCACAGAGTTGGCCTCCTCAGGGTGCCGTCAGCCAGACAGTGTCGGCTAGCAACCCCCAGGGGGAGAGCCTTCTCTGTGGGAGCCCCTTCCCTCTGGAATGACCTGCCCACGGAGCTTCATATAATCCCCGACCCCCGGTCCTTCCGACGCGCCCTAAAAAGTTGGCTTTTCCAGCAAGCCGGCCTGGCCTGAACAAAACAAAATAAATTATTGATCATTGTTAATTTTAATCGAATTTTTTAAAAAATGTTATTGTTAATCCGAATTGGGTTTGTTTGGGATATTCTATTTAATTCTTTTTAACTTTTGTAATATGTGTTCTTTTTTTAATGTTGTACGCCGCCCTGAGTCCTTGGGAGAAGGGCGGCATATAAATTCAATAAACCAAACTAAACCAAACCTTGGAAGGATGAGTCGACTTTAGCCAGTCAGTCAGGATCGAACTGTTAACAGTGGGCAGAGCTAGCCTGTAATACTGCATTCTAATCACTGGGAGAGAGGGAGGAAGATGACAATAGCACTTAGACTTCCTGCTTTACAGCCCTCTCTAAATGGAAAAAATCCCTTCTGAGGGAGAGGTAATTAAAAAAAACTAGATTGTGCAGAAATGAATAGATTAACACTGAAAATTAAAGAGAGGGGAGCATTGGGGTATTATAATATATGGGGCGATTTTATCATTGGATAGAAAATGAATAGAGGTAAAAAGAGCTATACAATTTAATACGCCAGGGAGATTTATAGGGGAGGAGTTGAATTGAAAAGTAATTGAAAGGGAAAGGGAAAGATAAAAATAAAAATATATTCATATGATAGCAAATGTTAAATATGATGGCACGAAAAATGTACTCAGATGACACCCTGTTTGATTAAAGATATAAGATTTGTTATGGGAAAAATACAAAACTTTATACCAAAAAAAAAGAAGAAGACGACGACAAGGAGACTGGACTGCATTTGTCAGAAATAGTGTAGGGCCTCCTGCTTGGGGGGGGGTTGGACTAGATGACCTTCAAGGTCCCTTCCAACTATGTTTTTCTGTTATTCTTCTGTTAGCCAGACGTTGTGGGAGCTTCATCCCTGGAAGCTTTCAAGAAGAGGCTGCCATTTGTCAGAAACAGTGTAGAGTCTCCTGCCTTTTGGGGTTGGACTAGATGACCTCCAAGGTCCCTTCCAACTCTGTTATTCTGTTATTCTTCTGTTAGCCAGAAGTTGTGGGCGCTTCATCCCTGGAAGCTTTCAAGAAGAAGCTACCATCTGTCAGAAACGGTGTAGACTCTCCTGTTTTGGGGGGTTGGACTAGATGACCTCCAAGGTCCCTTCCAACTCCGTTATTCTGTTATTCTTCTGTTAGCCAGACGTTGTGGGCGCTTCATCCCTGGAAGCTTTCAAGAAGAGGCTGCCATCTGTCAGAAACAGTGTAGAATCTCCTGCCTTTTGGGGTTGGACTAGATGACCTCCAAGGTCCCTTCCAACTCCGTTATTCTGTTATTCTTCTGTTAGCCAGACGTTGTGGGTGCTTCATCCCTGGAAGCTTTCAAGAAGAGGCTGCCATCTGTCAGAAACGGTGTAGAGTCTCCTGCCTTTTGGGGTTGGACTAGATGACCTCCAAGGTCCCTTCCAACTCTGTTATTCTGTTATTCCTCTGTTAGCCAGATGTTGTGGGAGCCTCATCCCTGGAAGCTTTCAAGAAGAGGCTGCCATCTTTCGGAAACGGTGTAGAGTCTCCTGTTTTGGGGGGTTGGACTGGATGACCTCCAAAGGTCCCTTCCAACTCAGTTCCTCTGCCTCTGCAGCTCAAAAATAAAAGGTGCTGTCGACGGGAAACACCTTGTGATCCGGCGCCGGGCGAAAATAAATGGGAAGGAATAGCTTGAGTTATATACAGCAGGTTCTATTCCCGACACGTTATTTTTTTCTCCCTGGCATTGCTGAGCCCCTGACTCAGCGCCAGGGGGGAAGAAGCATGCAAATTTCCAAAGGTGTGGAAACACGGTGCTGAAGTGTGAACAGCTAGGCAGGAGTTTTAGGTCTGGGGTTTCGTGGCAGGAAAGTACGAGATCAAACAGGTACACGCGTCTAGCCCAGGGCTTTGCGCGACAGAATATAAATTGCGTACCCTGCATCCAGGAAAGATCTAAGCGAGACCCATGCCCTGGATAGCTGGCTGGCTGCTATTTCGAGATGGTGGGGTTTTTGTTTTTTTTTTAGATTTGCCTTACCTGGCTTCCCTTCTCTCTCCCCCCCCAACCCCACTCCCCCCAGCCTCCGAAATTTAAAAAAAGAACAGCATCACCTCTGCTTCATTTGCAATGTAAATGGGAAAGTGCTCTATGCCAGCTTAGCTGATTACATGATCAAG